>NW_026899889.1:0-126434 GCF_033153095.1 Gastrolobium bilobum
TCTGTTTGCGGTTTTGTGGATTTAGGTTAGGGGTAGGGTGTTAAGTTTGTTGTGAGGGTGAGGGTTATGGTTGATGTGGTACCTTAGGGTTAGGGTTAGGGTAAGGTTAGGGTTTATGTTGCTGTTTTGTTTGGGTTGTAGTGTTAGGGTTGATGTTTTTATGTTAGGGGCTAGGAATGGTTTTTTGTGATGTGCTAGGGTTAGGGTTAGGGTTTCTGTTTTAGGGTTTGGGGTGCTGTTTTTGATTGGGTTTGGGGTTTACGTTTGCTGTTTTTATGGTATGGTATATGTATAGGGTTTGTTTTCTGTTTTATTTTAGGATTAGGTTTTGTTTTTTATATTGAATTTTAAATTTTTTGATATTGTTATTGTTCATTGATATTGTTTCCACTTGCATTGTAGGTACAATTGTTCCCATGGCTGGCCGTAGAAGATCGTCTAGCACTGGAAATGAGAGACGACAGAAGCTACGACAAGACTGTCCGTCTTCGTCAAGGCCACAGAGGAAGAGCCCGCTCCTGTCGACCTCTCATTTGGATATTTGTTCGAGAATGACCCCGTGGTTCATGAATCATTTGTCCGTGACTTAGTTAACCGACCCATATGTGGGGCCAAATCGCTTGATACAACCTTTTTTTGAACAAGAAGGTTTTAACATTGTGAGGTGGTTGGAGGAATCACATCTTAGGACCTTGGCTGAACTGTCGTGTTCATATTCTGAGCTGCATGTACGGGCCTTCTACCATAACCTCAGCTACGTATAGGGTGAGATGAGGTCTAGGGTCTGCGGGGTGGAGATCATCATGACGGCTCCGATATGGTTGGAGTTACTGGGGTATGACTTTGATTATGCGCAGACTGTGGAATATGACGCAGACAGTGGGACCATACTTCCAGGATATACACGAGGTGATGTCGTGCAGGAGCAGAGAATAGTCCGTGGGCAACACATTGCCTATACGGTGGGGTTGCTTACTGTGGAGTCCCGTATACTACACTATGTCATCACCCACATTCTGTTTCCGCGAGCGTTCAATCATTCCAGGGTGTTGGAGCATGACATTCCCATCATGTTGGCTATCCGACATGGTACTTCGGTGAACTAAAGGCACTACATCTGTTGGATGATGTATAAGGCCAAACACAAGGGTGCACTTCCATTTGCTTGTCTTGTTCAGAGGATATTGGAGCATTTTGATGTTCCCATGGGTAATGTGACCTTGAAGAAGACCACAG
The DNA here is from genome assembly GCF_033153095.1 of Gastrolobium bilobum. Taxonomy (NCBI): domain Eukaryota; kingdom Viridiplantae; phylum Streptophyta; class Magnoliopsida; order Fabales; family Fabaceae; genus Gastrolobium; species Gastrolobium bilobum. The sequence continues at coordinate 1,237 of NW_026899889.1, forward strand.
GGTATAATCATAAGTTTGGAAAACGTCTACTGGAGCAGTGCAAGATGACAAAGAACCCCCAAACAGGAGTATGGCAGTTCACAGGTGCGGCTGATGTTGAGGTTCCTGATGTTGCTCCACTTGTACACATGGTTGAGCCCGAGGTGGAGGATGATGATGACGATGATGATGAGGGTGACCAGCAGGAGATAGCTGAGCCTGAGGGTGGGTTTTCATTGTGTGATGTCATGAAGGGCATAAACGCCACGCTGAAGAAAATAGGAAAAATGGCGCTGAAACACAAAAAATGGAGGAAAAGTCACGTGCAGAAAGGGAATGAAAGATTTAGACATATACAGGGACGGTTCAAGGGTGTTGAAGATAGGCTTGCTCGTCTAGAGCTTGGACAAGGAAAACAGCAGGTTGAGGATGTTGCAGGACAGGGGACTGATGTGTCAGACGAGGATGACGAGGAGACAGCGTCCGAGGAGGAGGAGGATTAGATTTAGGGTTTATTTTTTTTACTTTACGTTTGTAGTGTGTGTTGTTATGTAATTGACTTCGGTCTTAATATTTGACATTTGTAGTTTATGTGATATTATGTTTATGAGCTGAACTATTTAATGTTCTCATCATGTTGTGAACCGTTTACGTAATTATGTCATTTTTCTTGTTTACCAAATGAAGGAACATGGTAATTTTACATTCTTGTTTTCAATTTGTGACTAATCACAGTCCAACAGGTCTAAAATGTCCAATGAAATTCAGAACAGGTGCTCATAAGAGAGTTAAATGAAGAACACAAGTTTCGGGTACCCTAAACCAAGATTTATGCAATACATGTACATTCATGGTTTATAACCGCCACAATACAATTTTGTACCTGAAAGTGTGTTCCCCAAGTCATTATATGTGTGTACATTGATATTCGATCGGTTCCGTGCCAAAAAATGCATGCAAAACAGAATGGGGTGTCAAAACCACTTATTTAGTCGAGCAACCTGTACTGGTTTAGTCGACTAAACTGTGTAGTCGACTAAACCAGCACAGGTTGCTCGATTAAATAAGTGGTTTTGACACCCCATTTTGTTTTGCACGCATTTTTTTGGCACGGAACCGATCGAATACTAATGTACACGCATATAATGACTTGGGGAACACACTTTCAGGTACAAAATTATATTATACAGGATTCGTATGCAATTGGGTACGTATTGCTTGAAACCGTTTGTTAATGCTCCCCGAAACTTGGTGAATTCATTTAGGGGTAATATTAGTATTAGTTATGAGTTTCAATCTATCAATATGGACCAATGTTAGATAATGGACTTAGAAATGAAAAGTCAAATAACATAATGAGTTATACAGTAACACAAAGTAACATAAAAATTCATAATAGAATTACATGAACTCTTACAAAAGACCTTAAATACATGCACAACATTGGTTTAGGTTTGTCTAGTGCTCATAGGACATGTACGTTTATTGTGACCAATTTGCTTGCAGGTGCTACATCTAGTTTTACTGCTTGTGGGTTGGGACTCAACCCAATCCATTTCATTCTGTATCCTTGAAGACTTGGGTCTCCCTTGTGCACGAACCAAAGATGCATTTGGGATAATAGTTGGACCATCTATTTCTGGGATCAACAACTCATTACCCATTGGAAACCAATGTGCAGCATAGACCTTCTCAATTTGTGTAATTGAGAACACAGGATCGACATAGTCATAATGGTTCAATTTTTCAACCTTGCACACCGCTAGCACATGACTGCAAGGAAATCGTCTAGCTGTGAACCGTCCACATTGACATTTACGATTTAGCAAGTCAACCCTCATAATGTCGCCGACATCATGCGTAGATTGACTGTAGGCATCCTCAACTTCAAACAACTGCAAGTCTCTATCAAAACAACGAACACGGAGACTGACAGTTAACTGATCATTCTTTTGTAAGAAGGCCTCAACCTTTTTTGCAATTCTCCATCCTTTTTCCTTTGCTTTTTGGATATTTTCACGTCTCTTGACAAAATACCCAACAAGTCTACTTTGCGTCATCTTGACCAATGCAGTTACTGGCAAATTACGTGCACCCCGTAGGACCTTATTGATACACTCAGATAGGTTAGTCGTCATATGACCAAACCTTCGGCCCTCCTCATCATAAGACCTGCACCATTTCTCTTTGGGAATCTGATCTGTCCATGAGGCTACTTGTGGGTTACTGTCGACAAATTCTTGAAATCTTAAATCAAAGTGAATCTTCGAACACATGTAACCTGCAAAAAATGAACCCAAATTGAATGAGTTATACATAAACAACATTACATACAACATGTACACATTCATGAAAATAGCTTACCTAGTTTCATCAGCGTTTTCTTCAGTTCCACATCCCTAAACTTAGTGTTAAAGTTGTTTCCAATGTGACGAAGACAAAACACGTGATACGCAAATGGAGGCTGCCAACCGGCATGATCCTTCACAACCCTGATGATGCTGGGGTGACGATCGGATATTAGACATATACCATGCCTACGTGTGACATGGAAACGCATCTGGCTAAGAAACCACAACCAATCATCCAATCTCTCACCCGGTGGAACAATGGCAAACGCAATAGGCAGAATGAATCCATCACCATCCTGTGACGTAGCAATCAATAGGGTACCTTTGTATTTCCCGTACAGGTGCGTGCCATCAATTTGGATTATAGGTTTACAATATTTGAAAGCCTCAATGCACTGGTGAAAAGTCCAAAATACCCTGCGAAAGACAGCCTTATCGGTGTAGACACGTCGTTCGTCACAACACTGGTCCGTATCAATCTTGAACACAGAACCAGGATTAATCTGTGTCATGTAAATCAGCCAACCAGGTAAGATGGCATATGATTTTTCCCAGTCGCCAAACACCTTCTTTTTCCCTGCGAATAAGAACTGGTTTCGTGGATGGATCTTCTTTTAACATACATATACAAAATTCGAAGTCAACACAGTCAATAAATATACCGAAAAATTAAACCATAAACAAAAATTTTGTAAGACATACTTATAATGGCTGCACAGATTACATCAGAATCCAGCTGTCTATGGTCCCGAGTAAGGCCTTGGTTTAGGCAGGTGTGTTTTTTACCCCACTTACTAACAACCCAACTATTTCTATTCTTGGGCAACATAGCCCGCACGTACTAGGGACAACCATCATTATGGTGTCGACACTTCATCACAAATCTATGGTCATCACTTTTTGCCACCACAGCAGTACGATGAGACTTCATACAATATAATTTGACTACATGTTGCATTTCAGATTTAGTTCGAAACTCCTGGTACAAATATATTGGATCCCCTAAATGCCAGCCACCGTGGATGTCATCGTCGCCATACAATATCTCCGTCTCATCATTAGGGTGAGCCCAATTAATGAAGGAATAATGTGGGTTGTCGTTCCAAAATGGCTCAATCTCAGAACCTACGTCCAAATTTAAACTTATCCGTCAGTACGAAATAAAACACAAATATATATATGCAAAATTAAAACTTTAATTTACAATCTTACCACTGCTAACAGGGTCAACACGGAGTGGTGGCATAACCTGGAAACTCAAGTTTCCTGAACTAGTATCAGCGTCAAAATTCCCCTCTACGTCTGAATCTGAGGTGTCACCCAGCGGAATAACACTCTCGGGTTCACCATCGTCTTCACTGTCCATATCCTCGTCATGCTCATCCTCATCCTCGTCTATTTCCCTCAGTGTTATCTGATTTAAGAAGGTGCAGGTGCAGATAAACCGACCACTTTGTCTTCTTGACTTTGACTTCTTCCATGCACAGGTGCAGATGAAGATTGACCAGAGTCTATTTCAACATATATCTCAATAAAGTTTTGAATTTTTCGGTCCACAAATGCATCTATGACACAGTCCATATCTTCATCGTCACATATATCATTACCAATGTAGAATATAGCATCCTTACCAACTGTAGACTCTACCCTGGCGATCATCCGTTGAACGCCATGGCTGCCGTGTAGCCCCAATTTTTGGTGAATCCCCCCCTTCAGCTCATTGTACGTAGTGCCCCGTTTGATTTTCAACATTTTCGTTTTTCCTTCAAATTGAACACCGTTGGGGCCTTCATAATGCTTTCCATCATAGTAAATCATGGTAACATACATGTTTGGACTTGAGCTCATCTTTCACACGAATTTTGGTGGTAGGAATCGGATTTTAGGGTTTTGGGTTTGGATTTGGGGGAAACAATTGAGAAATAAAGGGAAATGACAATGATTTCACAATTACTATGCCTTAGAGGTGGTGGGATGAAATGGAAGGGTGATTGGAAGGATCACAACTGACAGACAAGAGAAAGAGGAGTTTTGATTTCGAATATAATGAAAATGAGACCGAGAGAGGTCTGGATATAGGGTTTTCCGCGATATTTAGTCGACTAAATAATGGGCTTAGTCGACTAAAAGTGCAACGAATGTAGTCGATTAAGGTGAGTATTTAGTCGACTAAAATTCGCGTTTCATGATTTCTGAGTTTTGCCCATTTAGTCGATTAAAAGTGCAACTTAATTGACTAAATGGGGGCAGGATGGTGGATAGTTCTGGGGGAGGGGCAAATTGGTTATTAATTATTTAATGAGGGGCAAAAGGGTCAAAAAGCCTCAAACAGAGCCTTAATATATTCAGCGTCATGTAATTGTTCGTTCCATGCTTTCTATTCTTTGGAATCACAAGGAATTATTGTTTAATCCTTTAGGCGTTTGATACGCGGCATTTTTTCGAATTTTCGGAAAACTGAATTTTTTAAATTTTTTAATTTTTGAATATTATCATAAACTGAATTATAAAAATCATATTTTTAAAAATCGAGATTCCCGAACAAAAAAAAAATTCTCTTGTACCAAACGTCCCCGCGCCAAATATTAACAGCATATGATCAACAAGATTTAGGTTTCTAATGTGCAATGCCATTCAACATTCGAGCTTCAAAAAAATATACGCTAACAACATAAAAATTATATTTAACAATAAATAAATGAAATTCAAATTTAATAATTCAAAAAATTAGAATACTCATTTAATTCTAAATAAACGCATTCCATTAGTTGAAATCATATTTTGTAAATTTTAGATTTTAATAATTTTTAATAAAGCAGAAAACATTATTTCATCCTAGTATAATTTTTCTTTTGTAGCAATCAAGTGATGTTTGGACCGGCTTGTACATATCTCAACTAATTTATGTCCGTACATTACAAAATATATATTATTTCAAAGAAATAGTAAAAAATAAGTATTAATGTAAGCATTCAAGAGTCATTATAATTTTTAAGTGTGCGTTTGAATTATTTTTTCTTTTTAAAATGGATAATACATATTGTTTTTTAAAATTATGAATTAATTAATTAATACTAAACTACGCTAAACTCGGAAACAATCTGAAGATAAAATTTTTGTATAAGTTATATATATAATAAATGGGTTATATTTATCCCATGTTACATAAGAGAAGTCAATTTCCTACACACACAAAAGAGAGGTGGGTTCTACCTCTACTTTTTATCTCTCTTCTTACATGTGAGTCTCACTAATAATTTTGTTTCTACTACATGAGAGAAAATTTTTGCTCGAAGGAAAGAAATCATTATTAAGTTTTCTGCACTAACAGCTTATTGAAATTAGGGTTCTTCATTTTTGCTCTCACTAAAAAAATTTACAGCAAATATATTTACATAAGATACGAAGACGGGTCCTGAAATAAATAAATAAAATTCCAAGATACGAAATTGGATCTCAGTAAAAGTAAGTGTTGCTGCAAATTTTTTGATCTACACCAACATAAGAACTATTAAAACCTTGAAATTAACCCGGTATCCCAAAAAATAAACTTCACAACTGACAATTAACCTTAGACGATGGTTGACACTTGATAGAGTTAAATTAAAAAAATAAAAAATAAATCAATATGATGAGAATAAAAAATAAATAAATGAGGTTTACATTTGTCATTTAACATGACACAACAAACTTTCCTACGCACACAATATTTTGTGGGGCTCACACTTTTTGAAGAAAAAAAAGAAAAAAATTACGGCACGTAAAATGAATTTCTATAACATTACATAATCATTTTTCCTACAACATAACTTTTATAAAATCCACAAATAAATACATCATCATCACGCATGAATAACGCACAAAGCATTTCATCCTTCGTGAATCGTACGCGAAGAAAATTCACGTGCCCGCAATAAATCGATGGAGAAATTTTCTTGTATTTTTAAATACCTTACCTCGAGTTATGGTCCCTCTACTTTTCTTTAAATTCATAAATCATCCTACTTTTGATATTTTAATTCAAAAAGTTTAATCCACGATTCACACTATTTGACATCCTTGTCAAATAAATATAGAGTAAACACTTTTTTTAGTCGCTGACAATATCTACAAAAAAATTTTAGTTCCAGGCAATAAAAAGGGACAAAATCGGTCCCTAACAGTATGAAAAAGGGTCACGTTAGTGACGGAGGAGTTGACATAAGGACTAACGTGGCCATTTTTTCATAATTTTATGGACCAATTTGGTCTTTTTTTATTGCCAGGGACTAAAAAAAGATTTCGTAGATATTGCTAGGGACCAAAAAGGGTGTTTACTCATAATATATTATTTAATATATTTCATAAATAAATATTAATTATCCCAATATCATTATTAATTTATTATATACAATAGTCATTCGTTATTAACAACGGGCGTATTTGTTTATTAAAGAGAAAAAAAACAATGGGCGTGTTTGATTTCCTGTTTAAAATCATAATTTCGGCAATCATTGCAAGAGAATTCTAAACAAACTGAATTGGATTCAAATTTTAAAAGATTATTTTGAGATAATTTTTTTTATAGATTTTAAAAGAGTATCTAAAATTATAATGACTTTAAAGATTCTTTTATAATCAAGATTTTATAAGATTAAATTTTAAAAGATTTTAATAGATTATTTTAAGATAATTTTTTTTATAGATTTTAAAAGAATATGTAGAATTGTAATAACTTTAAAGATTTTTCCAAGGACTTTTTTTACAATCAAAATTTTATAAGATTTTATAAAATCAAGTGAATTTTTAATAAAGATTCAAAATTACAAGAGTCAATAAAAAATTAATAAATAAATACAACGATATTAATAAAAAATAAAACCTAATATAATTTTCTCATAAAACTGGGTGTGGTGTATTGATCCGAAATGCAGAAGGCATTTGGCTTCGGGGAGGAGCTTACTATATGGGAATATATAACTCCCTTGACGCAGAGATGTGGTGAGCTCTTTATAGTCTTTAGCTTGCTTGGTCAATGGGTCTCCGTCTTTTGTCTGGAAGGGGATTCAATGGAGCTAATCTCCATGCTCACCTCTAAAGGTAGGATTGCTAGAAAACCACGATTGATGGTTAAGATTCTAGCTCGGCTTCGCAAAGATTAGGAAGTCAATTTTTGATTTGTCTCCCGCGAGTGCAACAGGTGCATTCACTGGCTTGCTGGAACAGGAAGAAGATCGGAGATTAAGGAACAAGTATATATAGGGGTGTGCAAAATAACCAAAAAACTGAACCGAACCATGAACCGAATCGCCCCTTAAAATAATCGGTTTTTAAAAATCAGTTCATGAACCGAACTGATTTTTAGAACCAATTTAAGAACCGAACCATTTTGAACCGAACCGAACCGTTTTCAAACCGAACCAAATTGATTTTTATAACTTTATTTTTTAATTTTTTTAATTTTTTTTTTCTTTTCAAAAGAGGGTCGACCCGAACCGGTTTCGAACCGAACTGTTTCTCACCGAACCGAACCACTTCCGAACCGAACTAGTTTTGAACTGAACCGAACCACTTCCGAACCGAACCATTTAAAACAATTCGGTTCGGTTTTTCAAAAAAACCGGTTCGGTTCGACCCATGCACATCCCTAAGTATATAGACTTGTCCCTCCAAGATTGCTGGAAATTTACAAAGATGATTTAGCTCTCCAGGATTGCTGGAAATTTACGAAGATGATTTAGCTAGAGTTTCAAGCTTTAGTTTTAATGTCCCTTAATTTTAGCTTGTTTGTTGTGTTCTTTAACTACCAAAATAATAATAATAATAATTTTCTCAATCAATTTTTAGATTTAACTTAACGTGCTACTAAACAGTAGCTTTCCACATATCTATACCAGTCATTCACGCATTAACATGTTCTCATTCTCGCTCTTAAGTTTGACCAATGAGTTGAAAATTATCTTCTTGATTTGGTATCAGAGCTATACATATATGATTATAAGACCCACAAATTTTTTTATTAAAATAATTCAAAATTTGCATATCGAACCTAAAGTTCATGATTCAAATTTCGTTTGGAATTTTTTTACAATTGATCTTGGAAACTTGGGATTTTTGTTCTACGTGATGAGAGTTCTTTAACCATATATTATATACATATTTTCATTGAGTATTATAAAAAAAATTGAATATGAATTTCTAAATTTTATTACATGAAAGTTTAGAAAATTTCTTGAATTATTTTCAACTGATTTTGAAAAACAAGTTTTTAGTGATCTATTGACACAAGAATTGTATGAAACTATAGCGAAGGAATTTCGTTCATGAACGTATTGTTACGAAATATAGGGTTTATATTATGAAAGTTTCAATATTTCTTTAAATTGATCTTGTTTCTTTAATGTAAAAAAGAAATTGGTTTGGAGATTTTTGTTCCAATATTGTTTTTCCACTGTTTTATGTTATTTTTAATATAAAAATCACATATTAAAAAAGGGCTTAACAGCCCAAAAAACAACTAAACAATGTAAACATTCCTACAGCTAGAAACAACACAAATATCAGCAAAAAATAAACAACTAAGCCCAGGAGGAACATGACTAAACTCCTTATACAAAGAGTTCTGGTTGAAACAAATCAAATGGTTGGCAAGCCAATCAGCACACTGATTTCCTTCACGGTGGATGTGTTTAAGTTGGAGATCCCAATCTTTAATCAACCAAGTCCGAAATGCGAGTAACAATATGAGACTCTCGGACATCATTACCTTTATTGGTAAGCAACGTGATCACCGAAGTGGAGTCACTTTCAATTATAAGTTTTCTAAACCCTTTGTTCCAAGCAAATTCCAAGCCTTTCAGAATACCCCATAACTCAGCTGTAAAAGCTGATGCAATGGCCACATGGTAAGCAAAACCCCCCAGCCATTGACTATCTGATCCTCTACATAAACCCCCACATGCAGCTACTCCCGGAGATCCTTTGGCTGCACCATCTGTATTTAATTTTATCCAACCATGATCTGGTGGATCCCAAGCAATTTGTAACTGAACTAGCATGCCAGTTTTCTTTTTACTTCCGTTAACACCGAAAGCATGTTCAATATCCATAGCCATGCGATGCACCTTATTAACAATGAGATCTGCACTAATAACTTCTTTCCCATGATAAACAGCATTTCTTACGTTCCACAACTCCCAGCAAGTTAGAAGAAAAATTGTATCCCAATTCAAGCTAATGGGTCCCTTCATACCGTTACATATGTTAGATAACATCCAGTCTACCCATTTCTTATCAAAGAAAGAAGCTAGTCTCCTCGGTGATAGCAGCTTATACCAAACTGCTTTTGCCACTTCACAGTCTCTTAACACATGAAATTCCGTCTCATAAGCACTGAGACATCTAGAACAAATTGGATTCGTTTCTGACCACTTAGCAGCCCATGCACTTGTTGGTAATCTACGGTGAAGACATTTCCACATAAAAATCTTCACTCTTTCTGTACCCTTCCAACGCCAAAGAGCATTCCACACTTGATCTGGTATACTGTGATTTGCAAATGGAATTCTTTTCTGCATAAGAACCTGGTAGACGTCCTTAACTGTTATGGAACCATGACCTCCAATACTCCATCTTTCTACATCTGGTCCATCATTTTCAGCAGGAGGAAGAAATCCCTTAACAATCTCTAAGATGTCACGTGGCAGGCATGCTTGAAGAATACTTAAATCCCAACAGCCATTCATATCAAGAACTTCATTAGCTTTTTTGCTTAAATCATTTCCGCTAAGCTCTTTCATACAGACATTTACTAGAGGACCCACAGTGGGGATCCAAGAATCTGTCCAGAATTTGACCGAAGCTCCATCACCAATCTCCCACACTACAAAGTCTTTTAACTCCAACCACACTTTGCAAATGCTCCTCCAAAGAAGAGAATCCCCGGATTTACTGTAAAAAAGGTCCATCTGATTTCTTCTCCCATTATACTTTGCTTTTAAAACCCTCACCCAAAGCGCATCATTATCTGTTTTAATTTGCCAGGCAAGCTTACCCAGAAACGCTTCGTACATAACATCAAGACATTTTATACCAAGGCCACCACTTTGGTTTGATTGGATTAAATTGTTCCACCCGATCATATTGTTTCCTCTTTTTTGATCAGAACCATTCCAAATAAATTGACGTTGTATTTTCTCCACCTCCTGACAAATAGATTTAGGCAACTTTGTACTTTGCATTTGGAAAAAAGGTACGGTTGAAACTGAAGCTTTGCTCAACGTAACCCTACTTTTTAGCTGAACCCGATTTCAAGCGGGTCGACCAGCCAAAAGAAGAAGAAGATACTACAATAAAGAAATCTCAAGAAATCTTAAGGGTTAAAGTGAAATTGTGAGGAAAAACATTATATGCATCAGTAGAAAATCCACTACAATCATCAAATTTTTAAATACCACAAAATTATATTTCCTTTATCTAAAATACTGATTGAATATCATCAAATTTGGACGAACTCTAAAATAATATTTTAAAATCCTAATCGAATATAGCGTGACTTTTTTTTCAATTTTTTAAAATCTTAATTGAATATAAATAATTTTTTATCTAAAAATAGTACATTAAAATTATTAAAATTTCAATTCAATACATCTCCTAATTTTTTTTTTCAAGCAGAATATCAAACACACGTCTCTCTTATAAACCATAATATTACAATTTAATCAGAAGCTTAAAACAAACTTTTTTACCAAGTCATGCACTATGTCACTGTCATCCACCACCAAATACTAGGCGCTGGAGATCATGACGTTTCCTCGAGATTCTTCCAACAAAATAAAAGGGCAGAACGCAATTATCAATCATCACACGCAAAACTAAAATTTAAAAAGAAAAAGAAAAAATAAACAATATTCCACTTGCGTTTCTCTTGTCGCTCCCCTATTGGTTCTCGAAACGCCAAAAAGTTAAGACAAATCGAAGCGCGATATCTCGCCGCTCACTAACCAACAACCTTATCGCGCCTCAATATATCGATATAATCGTCACGCGTCAAATCAGACTGGGTCCAGCCAACTTTCTATCATAATACTATTCTCGAAAATTCCAAGTTAAAAGTACAATATGAATTGACAACTATGCCCTCACACCTCATCAAATTTACTTTTCCATGCCCCTGAAATCTTATGCTCCTCGGGTACCCTTTCCGAGAAGAATCATTATAACCAGAACAAACGAAAAGAATTCACATAACCACAATAATTTATAAATTTTCAAACCAAATTTAAAAATAAAACCTAAATTATTATAAATTATAAAAAAAGCAAAAAAAAAAAAAAAAGAGAGATCGAAGCTCGATCGAACACAGAAGTTCATGATTTCGGTGACAATCTCTCAGCTTCAACACACGTGCTGAGTTCTTTCTATGCGCATCTCCGAGTAAGAGACGCGAATAATTAATCGCGATATGAACAGTTTCAATCGATCGATGATGTCGATCCGTGTTTTTTTCTCAGCGATCTCATCGCGATTCTTCGATTTAGGGTTTTTGATGACGATTCAGACTTTGACGAGCTTCGCCGCTTTGACAACCGGATTTTCCTTCGCGATGGCTTCTCGTCCGGCGGTTTTGTAGTCGTACGAGCAGTCGTGGCGATCGGAGTACCGGTGCTCGGCGCAGAAGAGATCGCCGCAACGGCACCGGAATCCGGTTAGTCCGACCCTCCGTCGACAGCCGGAGCAGCGGTTGACAACACGCTTGGCCTCAGACAACGTCGTTTGACGATTTTGAGCGTCGTCGTCTTGTTCATCGGAAGGGTAAGGTCTCTTAGGGGAACGTGATGACGTGGCAGCCTTGTCGTCGGAGAATCTTGAAGGTGCTGGAATTGCGTTTGTGGCGCAGGGGGTGATGGTTTCAGGAACCTTGAACTCGGTCTCTTTTTTTTCCGTCTTCTGAGCCATAATTTCACAGAGAGAGAGAGAGAGAGAGAGAGAATAGAAAGAGAAAAAACGAAGGTGTTGTTTGTTTGTTGGAGAACAAAGAAGGTGATTGAGAAGAGATAGAAAGAGAGGAATGGTTGATTTGTAAAAGGAGAGATGGCATGTGAGGTTGAAAATGGGGCTAATGGCTATGGAATATGAACCTCATAGAGACGCGCATCGAGCATTTTCATGGGTGCTGCAATTACCAATTTGTCCACCTTTTTTCTTTGCCCCACCACCACCACACACAGCCTTCTCTTTTGACGTGTTCGTATCATTGTTATATTGAACATAATTATAAAGATACCCTTTTCGTTTCCAAAAAATAAAAGTTAACTCTTCAATAACCACGCACTACGTTTATTGAAGTCGGTTTGTTTTTATAACGAGTTTTTTCTTTCTTTCTAAATTTATATAAGTGTTTTGTAAGAGTTATCTTGTAAGAAAAGTAATTGTATCATGTTACTGAGATTTGGGGTACGCATGACAACCTTCCCGGAATCAATTTTTTTTTTTAATTTCTGTTCCTGAGAACATAAATGGATAGGGGAAACTCGTTTGGTAAAATTGGTTCATTTTTTTTTGTTCCAGGAATGAACCGGTTTAATTTTTGTGTCGGAGAACAGAAAAAGAATAAAAAAAATTCTGTTCTTTTGTTCCCGGGCACAAAATGAGAAACACTTATCTCTTTTAATCACTCTTCACATCTACCATCATTACCACCACCTCCACTGATCACTACCACCACTGTCACCTACCACTATCGCCACCGCCGCAGTCACTACCACCACCATCACCACCACCATGCCACTGCTACCATTGTTGCCGCCACCAACCACCATATCCACCACCATTATCGTCACCTCCACCACCACCATTACTATCGTCATCGTCTCAGCCACTGTCGTCTCAACCACCTCCACTATCTTCTCCATGTCACTGCCACCACCACTACCATGCCGCCGCCGCCACCACCACCACAATCACACCATATGAAAAGGAAAGTGATGATCCGAATTTTTTTATATTTAATAGAAATTATTTTTTATTATATTATTTGTTGTGTTATCAAACGCAATTCTCATTCTCGGAATAAAAATAGAACATGTTATCAAACACATTTTTTTTTCTCATAAACTGCTCAAAGGCACAGAAATAGAAAAGAATTGATTCTTTTCAAAAACAGTGCTAGGGAATAGAATGGTTGTCATACACACACTTGTTGTCTGTGTCTTAGTTTTTTTTTGTTTCAAAAAATATGCGTCCCATGAAATGTTGTATGTATAAGAAACTTTACAATGTCATGTTAAAAGACAAACAAAAATCCCTTTATATAATGCATGAAATAATTAGTAATATAAAGATAAATAAAAAATATTATTCTCATATTATATGAAAGAATTTTTCTTTCATTCCACGAGAGAATAGAGAGAAAAGAAAAAATATAGAATAAATCCTACTCTTCCTTAATTTATAAGTGCATGAAAGAAAGAAAAATATTTTGTAACGTGAGAATAATGTTCCTCCAAAATAAAATAACAATCCATTTACCAAATAAAAAAAATAAAAAAATAACAATGCAAACAAAGACAGGAACGTTTGCCTTGTGTTACATAATGAGATGGAGATTCATTTTTGTTGATGAATGATGACTAGAAATGTAAACAAAAAAACATGCTTGTTTTGGCTAATAATGTCTTTTCATTTCTTTTTTTCTTGCGCAATGCACATGTCGCTGTTTTAAAAGCTGTATAATCGATGAAGAAAAAGCATAATGATTTCTTTAAAAATTTAAAAAAGTTGATCATATATTATAATTTTAGGAATAGGTTCTTCTACCTATTTTTTTCACCTATATTTACATATTATTTTTTAATATTATTATATCAGAATTTCAATTATTTTTATCATTTATCTTTTTTATTAAAATTATAATCTAATAATATTTAAGAGTGGTAGATAAAAATAGGAAAAAAAAAAAATAGAATAACTTATTCTATTATTTTAATTAAACAAACTTTACATTAGATACCTACTAAAAAAAATCTTTACTGTAACACGGAGAATAGATTTTTTTTTAAGTATAAAATTTGAATGGGACATAATTATTTTATATCAATATATTAAATGACAAAGTGATACTTACTATAATTTTAAGTTTATTACTCTTATTATCTTTTTAGTTACCAGTTAAATTAATTTGAAATCAACGATAATTAATTTTTTTATGGTAATCAATCAAATAATAAGAGTGATAAGTCTAAAATGATGATAAGATAACTGTATGCTATATTAAATATATGAATCATTAATCAATAGTTAAAATTTATGTAAGATTTGTTAGGGAGTAATTATACTTATTATTATTTTTTATTTACCACTCTTTGTACCTATTTGGTTATAGTTAAATAAATTTGAAATCAACGGTTGAAAAAAAATTAATATCATTAATTTTAAAGTGATCCAACAGTAATCAAATCGGTAACAAGAATAATAAATTTAAAATAATGATAAGTAGTAAATATAATCTTTCTCAATTTATTATTTTGATTATAATATAAATCTTGTATTTCCGGTTTCAAATGCTAACAAACTATACATTAAATTCATGTACTAGTTAGTTGGTAGCTGGTCGGCAAATGGCAATAACAATAATGTAAGTAAATATTTGTTTATGAGTGTCGCTAACAAAGCCCAATGCAGTTTTATTTTAGAGTCTTCATGCGCGAAAAGTATATATTAAATTCACCCTTATTTTCCTTGACCACTTACTCAGCCATTTTTTTTTTAAATTTGAAAGTTATAGTATTTAATTATCTATAATAATAAAACGAGTATTCAAATCTTGGTGTATTTTAATGAACAATAGGAAAGTCACATTCTTATACTTGGCCACTTGGCCGGTTGCATTTGCCACTATCAGCGCAAGATTGAAATTGGCTGGCATTTTCATTTTCCTATTTGTTTATTATTGGTAACCTGTTGTCGTTGGAGAACAATGAAAGGGTAAAATTGGAAAATCAAAGGGTAAAAATTGGTGAGCGCGCCCAATTTGACCACGACACTTCTTCCTATCGTTTTCTCAGATGTCATTTTCGCCCTCTCTTCGTGACTGACACGTGTGCTTCACAGTGTTATTGCCCCACGCATATTGGCCAGTCGCCACTCGTACGTGCGCGCGTGTAACACACATTGTGATGGGGATGGGAGTGTGCCTTGTTTTTCTCAATACGTGCGCCACTCGTCAGAAATGTTTCACCGGCTTACATCTTTGCTAGTCAGTATTTGTTTATGATTTATACGATTGGAGAGAAATTTACGAGTATATAATACGCCTTGTATTTACAAATAGAAAGGTTATGTTTTATAACTTATTTTTTTATAAATTTTTATATTATATTTTAATTATAGATTTTTGTCAATTAAAGATTATTATTTATTATAAATTAATAATTAATTAATTAGTTTGATTTACGAAAATAATAACCTTTAATTGAAGAAAATCAACGGTTGAAATATGATTGTAAGAAGTTGTAAACGAAAATAGATTGTAAGTATAATTTTTTTATTTAAAATATATAAATTAAATATATAAAATAAAAATGTATCATAATTATGTTTAACAACTTGTTCCTTTTGTAGAAAATCAAAAGAATAATTTACCTAATATATTAAGTTTTAAGGAAATGATATATTTACCACAAAAAAAGTTTACAACCTTTACATCTAACGTAATCACCGTTAATTTTCGTTAATCTAACGGTTATAAAATATTGAAAATTATTGGGTCGTATTTATTAATTAATTATTAATTCTCAATAAATTATAACCGTTAGATTGACGAAAATCAATGGTGATTAAGTTGGTTGTAAATGTGGTAAAAATTTTTGGTGGTAAGTATATCATGCCCTTAAGTTTTATATTACATTTTTTAATTGTTAGTTCACATAAATAATTGTTAAATGAATTCTGTATTTTAAATGAATTTTTTTTTATTTTCATCTACTAAATTTTTTTATTATAAAATAATAAGAAAATATGAAATTCTATCTTATCTAAAAGTAAAAAAAAAATTGTTTTACATCTTAATTGAAAAATAATAATACATTTTACAAGTTTATATATGTACACAATATGAGTATTAATCTGGACCTATTTCACGCGATAATATAAGCTCAACTAGTGAAAGGTCCAAAAGGCTCAAAGATTATTGCTTAATGAGAAAAAAAAAACATGGCATATCTTGACAATCCTGCAACCATCTAATACACAAGATCAGTTGCTCAGATAATTGCAGCTACACAACATCAACTGCTCAAAGTAACGCCTCCCTCATATAAACACTTGCATGTCGCCACATCAACGAAAGGCTTAGCCTGACCATAGGCATCTCGCCCAAAAAGTAACATATGAAGATTACCACTCTCAACCAATAGGAATGAACACTACCATACCAAGGCAGCATAAGCAAGACGCTCATCTATTATAAATACAGAGGCATTAAGCTCGGGTATGATCATCTTTCCATCAATACTTGAACCCTTGAATACTTACTGACTTCAGCATCGGAGTGCCTTGCAGGTACTTTCCCCCAGTCCCTCCAAGTTACTCAAAAATGTTGGATATTTGTTATACCCCAATTGTTTAATTGATTTAAAATATATTTTGATTATTACAATCAATTTAGGGCCCGTTTGGTGGACAAGATAGGATAAGAACGGATAGGATAAGAGAGTAGGATAAGGATAGGATATGATATGGACAGGATAAGCACATATCATATCTTGTGTTTGATGTGCACTGGATTAGCAATCTGATAGGATTATGCTATGCTATCATGCGTTTGAGGTGCACCAAATATCATCAAGATATGATATAAATAGACTAAAATACCCTTTTTAACAAAATATCATATAAATATTATAAATTAATTTTAATTTTTTTAAATTTATTTATACAATTCTAACAATTATAATTTTAGACAAAATATTATAAATTAAATTTGTTATCCTCTATATTGTATGTACATGATTCAAAAATCATGATTCATTAACTACTAACTTTTGTATCATTCAAAAATCATGTTTCATTCAATTCAGAAAGGCATGACAATAATTGGTTCTTTCATTCGCTAAACAGAAACTTTGATATGCAGGTAAATACAGCTTATAATTTGATACTTAGATGAAGGAAGAATAAACAAAATATAATGCAACAAATAGAAACATAGATGTTTCAAACCGTTATAAGAAATACATAATACAAGTAAAATTAAAAAATACAAGTAAAATTGCAAATAAAGAACACTAAAATCAATTTATATGTCTATTAGTTAGCCATTCATTCCACATTTGTGTTGCTAAATTTTCCCTCCAAGCAGACCACTGATCACTAGCCTCAATTGTATTAATATAATCGCCATCATTGCGTGCTACTTATTCGTTGAGTATTTGTGTTTCCAATTATGCATCTAATTGTGCTTCCATTGGGTCAATAGGCATTTCTCTTCTGATAAAATTGTGAAGAAGACAACAAGCAATTATTATGCGATTTTGGATTTTGATGGGATAAAAAGATCGACTTCTAAGTATAGCCCAACGCATTTTTAATAGTCCAAATGTTCTCTCTATCATATTTCTTGCCATGGAATGTCTCATGTTGAAGAGTTCTTCCTTATATGTTGGTGTATACACACGTCTCCATTCACTGCGATGGTATCGATAGCCTCTGTATGGAGCAAGAAATCCCTCACAATTTGTATATGCAGCCTCCACAAGATAATAGTATCCTATAATAAAAAATAATAGTTATTTCAAATACATTATACTTTTATTATAAATATCACAATTTTTGTACCATATAACCAATTTTTACCTGTTGGAACTATTAAACCATTCCTCTTTGAAATAGCATCTCGCAATACCCTTGAATCTAATGTTGATCCTTCCCATCCAGGTAATACATATATAAACTTCATATCCTTAGAACATACGCCTAAGACATTGGTAGATATATCTCATTTTCTATTACGATATCGGGGTTTATCAATTGCTGGCACATTAACTTAAATATGAGTTCCATCTAGTGCCCCAAGACAATTCTAAAACATATCCAAAAATAACAAATAAAAAGTACAAAAAAATATAAAATACGATTAATAAAAATAGAATAGATGTAAAATCAAACATCATCTTACCTTAAACCATTTCCACCTTTCATTTAAGCAATCTTCTAGGACAGGATCTGGTGCTTCAAGAAGTGTTTCTTGCAACCGTAAAATAGCATTCAACACTAAATTAAAGTATCTACTAATTGTTTCTCGAGACCGTCTAAACATAAATCTAATAACACGATTCTTGGAATGATGTGCCAATGTATGTAAAAACATTGCCACCTATGCTTCAACACTTATTAGTCCATCTTCTTTTAATCTACCATTATTTTTAAGGAGGACACATAATAAACGAAACGACCTAATATCCATGCGAAGTTGATCAACACAAGTTTGATCATCGTGATTCATCAATCTATCCAGAAACTCTCCCCTAAGCCCTTCTCTAATAATTGGTTGCTGCCTAAGATTATAATTTTCATGCCACCACAGCACAAAATGACTCACTTCCATTAAAATTGTAATACAAACCCAAACCATATGGAAAAACATTTGCTCCAAAATTAAATATGATATAATGTCAAGATGTTCATTCGAATCCATGTCAACATGTGCATAGAAAAAATAATGTTATCGAAAGCAGGATTTTTTAAAAACATCAGCAACACATTCAATTACCACAATGACCAAACGATGCAAGTTTCACTCAGGAGGAGACTGCGGTAAAACAGAACAATATCGCCAAGAGCCTAACACCTTGGTTTACTCATAACCATCCATACAAAACAATACAAGTTCAACACTCATTTTAACGCCAAGCATCTAGGATGAATCTAAAAAAAAAAATATAGTTTCGAGGTCCCAACCTACACATGATGGCAGCTCTAAAACACAGGGGTAAAACATATTTTTTACATACCAACATAATCTCTGTACATATATAAATACAACCATTTATATGTACTCTAGGTGGAAGCAAATAACAACAGAGAAGTATTTAAGTCATTACAACCATTTCTCTGTAATAAGCTTTACAAACACATAACCATTACAATAACCCCAAATCTCAAATTAGGATTTTGCCAAGAGCCATATTTTTTTTCTTTTCGAATTCAATAATAATCAACCAAAACAAAACATAAATTTAGAATAACACTAGAAAAGAAGCCTTAAATCCCCAAAAATTCAAAATAAAAAAACACAAAATCTCTAATTTTGATTGCAACGAAAAAAAGGGTATTGATATAATTATATAGAAGAGAAACGAACCTGATGATCAAATACTGTTGGTTATTCTTGCTATTGTGGTTCGCTAATAAAATTTGACAGTAGCCACCATTTTTGGTGTTGTGGTTCTTCTTAATGCTTTTCTTTGACAACGATAGTTCTTTGCTGGGAAGGGCGGACCGTGGTGGGGTTGGCCAAACTAGCCGGTGACAAGGTTATCGGGATCGGTCAGTGATGAAGGGGGCAAGGGAGAAAGCGACGATGAGGGTTAGGTTGGAGTAAAATAAATTTATTTTTTGTATCCTATCCTATTGGAGTGTAACCCAAGCCCTCCCTTGGGATAAGTTATCAGGCTCTCAGGAGGATAAAATGAGCCAACCTGATAACTTTATCCTATCCTTCAAGCACACCAAACAATTGGTTAGAACATGATAAGATATACTATCCTATCCTATCTTTCCTATCAGGTGCTCCAAACAGGCCCTTAATGTTAACATAATTGATAATATTTTATTGTCTTAAAATTACTAATGAGCTGATTGTTTGAGATTTCAGAATAATATTTATTATAATTTGAAATAGTATTCAAAGATAATTGAAGATTGCATGAAGATTGGAGAAGATATGGAAGATATCATGAAGAGATATAAAATCATGGAATCAAGTAAAGATTAGGATAGATTTTATCTTTTTAGATTTCATATAAGAGACTAAAATATTCTTTGCCAAAGATTTGATTAGGATTGCATTGCATAATAGATTAAGATGTTATTATTATAAATAGGGCTCATTACATATTGTTCAAAGAGGAGAAAATACAATGAGAGAAAATAGAGAAGAATATACAAGAAAGAAAATAGAGAATTAGATTTTCAAGATTAGGATTCTTTCTTGTGCATCAACTGAAGAGCCTTCTCAAAAACATTCATTCATACATTCAACATTTGGCAAAGTGAATATTTCTCAATAGAAATTTAGATTACCTATCTGTTTAAGGAAAAGAAGCACTGAGGTAAATAGTTTAATTGTAATTTTTTTTCTTGACCTTTTTGAAGGTCTGTACTAGGAAACTTGGATACCAGTTCTTGTGTTGGGAAACTGGGATACCAGCATGCCTCTTTTTCTTGGAAATTGAGAGTAACTTGAGAACCTTTGTGTGATAGGATTTCCGAATCCTAAAGGGTTAGGATTTCGTACTGGAAAACTAAGATACCAGTTGGGAATTTGTGTAAGGGGTAGACTAGGAAACTAGGATACTAGAGAACTCTTTGTACACAAGTTTCATAGTGGAGTTGCCCGTCGAATTTCAGTATTCGATTTTAGGGCCCATGGTTTTTCTTCCCTTTTGGGTTTTCCACGTAAAAATTATTGTGTTAATATCTCTCTATCCTTATCTTGATTTATTGCTTTGAGTTAATTTTAATTAGCGAATTATTTTTATAAAACTCAATTCACCCCCACTCTTGAGTTCATCTCGGTCCAACAATTGGTACCAGAGCTGTGTTCTCTTATATGTGCAGGTAACTCCTGAAGAGTAAATCCCAAGATGAATTCAATAGAAAGTATCAAGGAAGGATTATCTACACAAAGACCTTCTCTGTTTGAAAGGAAAGTTATACAATTACTGGAAGAACATAATGGAGATTTTCATCAAAGCTGACAACTACCAAGTTTGGAACGTGATTGAAAACGGAGACTTCCAGATCATAAAGAAAGATGAAAACGAAAAAATTATTCCCAAGCCCATTGTTGAATACACTGATGGAGATTGGAGAAAGCTAGAATTCAATGCACAAGCCAAGAAAATTCTTCACTGTAACCTTGGAACACAAGAGTACAACGGGTAATGGGATGCAAAACTGCTAAGCAAATGTGGGTTCTCCTAGAGGTAACTCATGAAGGAACCAATGAGGTAAAACAATATAAAATTGATCTTGTAATGCATCAATGTGAATTATTTACCATGAAACCAAAAGAGTCAATTATAGATATGATTACACGCTTTACTAATATTGTAAATGAGTTAAGTGCCTTAGGCAAGAAAATCATAGTTGAAGAACATGTCAGAAAAATTCTAAGAAGTCTTCCAAGAGAAGATTGGATGCCTAAAGTCACTGCCCTGCAAGAGACTAAAAATTTCAAAATCTTCAACTTAGAGCAACTGGCAGGATCCTTGATGACTTATGAGATGCAACTAGAGTCTCATAAAAAGGATGATGTGAGAATAAAGGATAAAATCATAGCTCTAAAAGCTCAATACAAGGAGGCTAATGATGATTCAAATGATAAGGAGAAAATCGTTATGCTTATGCGAAAATTCAGAAAATACTTCAAGAACCCAAAATACAATGGGAGCTCAAGCAACAAGCAAGTAAAATTCAAAAAATCATCTTTTAAAACTAATGATGGCTGCTTTAAGTGTGGTAGAAAAGATCATAGGGTTATGGATTGTCCTGGATTAGAGCAAGAAGTCAAGAAAGAGAATAAGGAAAAAGAACACAAAAACTTTGAGAAGAAAAAGTTCAAGAAAGCAATGATGGCTGCTTGGAGTGACTCTGAATCAGAAGAAGAAAGATCTGAAAGCAGTGAGGTTGAAGCAAACATTTGTCTTATAGCTGGAACTGATTCTGAAGATGAAGACCATGAGGTTGGAGTGAGGGGGAACAACATAGTACCTTGAGAATGGTTGTTCTAAGAATATGACAAGAGAAGTTTTCATATTTCTCTCACTCAAACCATTCCAAAATGGATGTGCGACTTTTTCTGATAACTACAAAGGTAAAATTATGAGCACAAATAAAGTTGGTAAGTAACCTACACACTGCATTGGAAATGTTTATTATATCAAGGGATTAAGGCATAATGTTAAGTTGAAAATCATTTTTCGCATGATCATAACATTGGTAGTATATCAACTTAATCATGTGTGTTTGCTGATGTGCTGAATTTTGACATTGTTGAGCTAATTTCTTTATAACTTGAGCTAGAAAAATCATTTTTTGATGAAATTAGCTGCTATTGAAAGCTAAGATGATGACGTTTAATTCTGGATATTTTCATAATTTTTTATTAACCCGTGTTCCCTGAAATTTCGTGAAAGTGAGTGCTGAGTTCTAAATTTTATTTTGAACTAGTTAATTTTAAAAAGTCATAACTTGAGTTATACAAATCCTTTTTGCATGAAACTAGTGGCATTTAAAAGCTAACTTAATAAGCTTTAAGACTGACAAATTTCAGAATTTTAGATGTGTATAATATTCTTAGTTGATCTGTCAACGTGACTGGAATGTTGATTACTCTGTTTTTAGAAAGCTTGGGATGTGTACTATAATATAAAATAAAAAATTGATTGAGAACTTTTTTCCTCCCCTAAATAATTGGCTAGTTTTGATGATAGATAAAACACTCTTGATATTTGTTAACCCATTTTCTTTTTCACTTCATATGATTTCTTGTTACATGCATTCTGAAGTGTATGCTTTAACTTTGTGGTTGTTTGCCATGTTTGTGAGGATATATATCTATCTGTGATTTTCTTTGTGAGGAAGCAATCTAAAACTTGTATGAGTGAAGCTCAAGGCTTGCTAGTTGGGATGTTTCATGAGTAACTGAAAAGGATATAGGTCTTCTTTGGTCGTTTGAGCTTTTCAAGCCAACCTTAACAATAATTTTTATCCCTAGTTACCCCCATTTGAGCCTTATGCCTATTTTTTTGTTGATTAAATCTCATTTGCAGCCCTTTGAGTTCTAATTATTACAAATCTTTTTGATGTATGGGTATGCATATTTTCTAGATTGAGTGGATGAATTGTTAGAGTACAAAAGAAAAATACATAGGGGGAATGAGAAAAGGAAAAATAAAAAGAATGTGAATGAGAAAAAGAAAGAAAACTGAAAAAGTGAGAATGAGAAAAAGAAAAAAGAATAAAAAAAAGGGAATATCAAATTCAGGGGGAACAAGTTTCACTTGAGTTTCAAAGTAAAAAAAAAAAACCTGTTTTTGAGTGTTAGCCATATGAAACTGGAAACTTAGAAAAGTAGAAAAAGAAAAAGATATCTTCATGATGGGAAATAGTATTGAGAATATCAAAACATAAGGTTTATGGACTATGCATAACTGTACTATCCCTTCTTTATTTTCACCTACCTGCTACTATTTTGTTTTTGTTCATATCCACCTGTTACATTACAAGTTTTAAAGTCCTATTGATTTGGTGGCTTATGAAACATTCCAACACTAAGAGTAGAGAGCAGACATGAAGTACAAGCCTATGAAAAGCTTAGAGAATAAGAAACAAGAGTGATTCTAAAGTTGAGTGCAAAGGTAAATTATTGTATTGTTATTGTATATGCTTTGGAATGTTTTCCTTTGTTGCCTTTAATCATTTTCTATATTCTTATTCTTCACTATTTTTTCACTATTGAGCTATTACTACCTATTCATGCTACCTTGACAACTTTTCTTCATTATCTTGAGTGTTTACTCTTCATCTTTTCGATGATGCCAAAAGGGGGAAAATGGATGCTACATTTTGAGAATAATAAATTAGTTGTAGCTTTACAAAGTCATAGGGAATAGTGTTCATGCAATCATCATTGAGCATTCATGTTATACCTGTGATAAATTAATTTTTCTCGGTACATGGCATAAATTATTTGTCATCATCAAAAAGGGGAAAATTGTTGGATACTTATTATACCCCAATTGTTTAATTGATTTAAAATATATTTTCATGATTACAATCAATATAAAGTTAATTTAATTGATAATATTTTATTGTCTTAAAATTACAAATGAGCTGATTGTTTGAGATTTCAGAATAATATTTATTCTGATTTGAAATAGTATTCAAGATAATTGAAGATTGCATGAAGATTGGAGAAGATATGAAAGATATCATGAAGAGATAGAAAAGCATGGAATCAAGTAAAGATTAGGATAGATTTTATCTTTTTAGATTTCATGTGAGAGAAATAAAATATTCTTTGCCAAAGATTTGATTAGGATTGCATTGCATAATAGATTAAGATGTTATTATTATAAATAGGGCTCATTGCATATTGTTCAAAGAGGAGAAAATACAAGAGAGAAAAGAGATAAAAATATACAAGAAAGAAAAGAGAGAATTAGATTTTCAAGATTATGATTCTTTCTTGTGCATCAATTGAAGAGCTTTCTTAAGAACATTCATTCATACATTCATCCTTTGGCAAAGTGAATATTTCTCCATAGGAATTCAGATAACCTATCTGCTTAAGGAAAAGAAGCACTGAGGTAAATAGTTTAATTGTTATTTTCTTTCTTGACCTTTTTGAAGGTCTGTACTGAAAAACTTGGATACCAGTTCTTGTGCTGGAATACCAGCATGTCTCTTTTTCTTAGAAATTGAGAGTAACTTGAGAACCCTTGTGTGATAGGGTTTCAGAATCCTAAAGGGTTAGGATTTCGTACTGGGAAACTAGGATACCAATTGGGAATTTGTGTAAAGGGTAGACTAGGATACTAGAGAACTCTTTGTACACAAGTTTCATAGTGGAGTTTTCCGTCGAATTTCAGTACTCGATTTTAGGGCCCGTGGTTTTTCTTCCCTTTTGGGTTTTCCACGTAAAAACTATTGTGTTAATATTTCTCTATCCTTATCTTGATTTATTGCTTTGAGTTAATTTTAATTAGCGAATTATTTTTATAAAACTCAATTCACCCCCCTCTTGAGTTCATCTGGGACCAACAAAAAACATCAGTTCTAGCCTAAGCATCTCGTGAACCAACCAAACATCCCGTAAGTGGAGTATCGACTCAATCCTAACTCTCCAATAACAGGCTTAACCATGTATGATTCAGCCCAATAGTTATTGCACCAATCATTGACGCCGTATGTGGAGAACGATAAATTTCGACTTACACACCAAATAATTAAAATCATGGTTGATACTAGGAGCAAGATGACAAGATCCCAAAACAACCTCATTCATTTCTCCAACCTCTCCTCCTCAACCTGAACAACCCTAACTCTGCCAACAAATTATTGCAACCAACCAGCAGATCCTCGAGATCCTGAAACAACAAGGCCAAGGAATTGAAGACCAGCAAAAAGAATTACTAAAGCTTAAAAAGCTACAACAACATGCCAAAAATGACAAACAATCAAATATGGCAAAAAAATAAGATGAAAACATCCAGCGAGAAGAAGAGCCAAACCAATCCCTGAGGCAAGGCAAGCAAAAACATCATTACAATCGTCATCCACACAATAAATCACCATATGAACCGAAACTCCAACCCGAACCCCAATACTATCTCCAAAGTAGCCCATCCATTCACCTCACAAATCATGGACCTACCCATACCAAAAGACATAAAAAAATTCACCGACAAATACAATGGAAAAGGTGAACCTTAGGAACACCTAGAATAATTTCAGACCAATATGATGACATAGGATATCATTGATGTAGTCAATTGTTATTTATTTCACACCACCTTGAAAGAAGTAGTTTTGAGGTGGTATTCAACCTTGCCACCAAACTACATCCATAATTGGGAGGATCTATCCAACCATTTCATAGTACAGTTTGTCACTAGCAAGGCGCAATATAAATCCACCACGTCTTAAGTAGTTAAATAAAGATCCCATGAATCCCTACGAGATTAGTTGATTAGATTCTTTGATGAAGCTCTCCTAGTAAGAGATTTAGATCCTCAAGTCTCGTTGCATCTCATTACAGATGGTCTTCAAGGTGGACCATTCTCTACATCTTTGGCGAAATAAAGGCAAAAAACTGTTGAAGAATTAAGGGCGAGATCAGAAATACTCATCAACTAGGAAGATTACAAATGATCTCGCATTGATCAGACAAAGAAGCCAAAAACAAGTGACAATAGAAAAGATTTCATAAGAAGATTCATAGATTCAAGAAAGTTTGAGGATTACACTCCCTTAAACACTTATAGATCCCACGTACAAAAGGAAGTTTCCCAAATGGGATTTTTAAATGTCTCAAATCCTGAACTATCCGCAAGAGGGACAATTTGGACAAATCCATTTATTGTGACTTCCGTGAAGATTTTGGCCATTCGATTGAATGTTTTTACCTTAAAAACACCATAGAAACTCTAATCAAAAATGGGAAGCTCAAGCACTTCATCTCCTACTGTAAAAAGGAACCTGAGTACAGAAAGAAAGATAAAAGTCCAGACCAGGATATAAATTCCCCCAGAAGATACTATTATGAAATAAGAAATTATAGACGTACAGAATATTACGAGATGACCGACACCACGATAGAAGACCCTAATAAGAACAGCCAGCTGCACAACAAGAACCTACACAACCATAACTTCCCAACAACACCGCATGTGTCTTAGGAATGATCTATAAGAGAGTAGCTAGATAAGGAGAATCTTGTTCCTAGAGGAAACGACACTTTAAAATCATCATGACGATGTTAGGCCACAAAAATTATGAACCATGTCAAAGGAAAACCTCCCCAATATCCTTTGACGAGGAAGACTTTGATGACATAGTCTAAGGACATGATGACCCACTAGTAATCTCAGCTTTCGTGGTCAATCTCCATGTGAAAATAGTGTTTATTAATAATGAAAGTTCTGTCAACATCATATTTTGTGAAGCTTTTAAATGAATGAATATCCTAGAAGAAGAAATAACTCTATGCCAGATAGGATTGTTGGGATTCTCTGGCGAATACATACAAGCTAAATGCACCATTGAACTGCAAGTCATTTTTGGGATCCTTCCCAGGGCAAAAACTATTAAGGTGCATTTTTATGTTATTGATTGTCCTTCTATTTATAATGGTATCATAGGCAAACCATCAATAGTCAATATTGGGACAATTATCTCTATGCTACACTTGCTCATTAAGTTCCAAGATCCTCAAGGAAGAGTAGTTGCTGTTAGAGGAGATCAGAAGTTGGCCAAAAGTTGTTATAATGTAAGTCTCAAAGTAAATACACCACCAAAGCCCAGATACCATCCCATTGAGGATAATAAAAGGAAAAGCCTTAGTTGATATGACTGACCTAGATGTGCGGGAAAAGCTGTAGGATATTTGTCCCCAGCCAGATAGAGAGTTAGAAGAAATTTAGGTAAGTCTTTGTCAGGAAACATCATAAAAGTGGGACGACATCTACCCCCAGAGGAAAAGCAAAAGTTAGTTGAGATCCACTTCCAAAACAAAGACATTTTTGCTTGGACAAATGCTGATATGCCAGGCCTTGATCTCGCATTTTGTTCACACCATCTCTCAATTGATCCCAAAGTTTCGCAGTTGATTCATTTGTCCTCGTTAGCACACCATTTTGAATGAAGTGATGATAATGAACCCCATAAAGATTGACTTCGTTTGGATTCACTAGACGAACCTGTTCAAATAAATTATTCTGTCTTCTTTGCAAATGCAACCCAGAGAGCATGATATTTTTTACATTCACTGGCCAAGGAAGTGTTTGAATTTGCCAAAGTAATCGCTTTGGTTCGTGGCTACATCACCTCCTTGGCGAGGTCATCTCTTTCCTTCTTAGCTTCATCTCACTCCTTCTCTGCAACACCGCGAGATTTCTCAGATGACCTCTTCTTGATTCTCTCACTTTGCTTGGCCTTTTCAATTGCAGTGGCCTTCTCAACATTTGCATTGCTTAAATCTTGATTTCCTTGGTCCAAGGCAGCTTGAATAGATGCACAACGTCCCTTCAAATATGTGATTATGCATGATAAACCACTCAATTGATTGAGCAAAGATTGTACACACTTACCACTCTTATTAATAATAATTATGTTTATTTGAAAAATCACCTTGTGGAGCCTTTTCTCCTTATCTTTATGCTCAAGTTTCATTGACCATAATATCTTATTGATCCACTCTAAACATTTTATAGCAATAAAGACGCACGGGTTCTAATTTGATTGTTTAACATGTGAAATTTTAGACAATAATAATGTAAAATTATTCTCATACATAATACATTAAATCATTTAACTCGTGTCATATTAGTTATGTAAGTTATCATTTAGTGGTTGAATAGAACTTTATTGAATAATTTTAGTTTGGTAAAACATATATGAAATAATTGTTGGGATTCTCTTAATATCCTATGGTGAAAACTATCACCATAAACCCCCGATGTATTGGATCATCGACTAAAGAATTAAAGTGTACCTAATTCCATCGCAACAATTATTGTTTCTTAATGCCTTTGAATTATGGGATGGATGATATTCCTCAGTCAAATCACTATAGTACTGAATTCTTATGCGGAAGTATTATAACCCTTTTTCTGATTCTTTATCATTGGGCTCACCAAACTCCCATTATATCATATTGGACCAATGTGGGTATCCAATCATTTTCCATACTCATTTTGAAATTTAATAATATAGAAAATAAAATTTTCTAATAATAATTATTAATAAAAGCTCGTTGAAAAGTACATAATTCTAAATATTTGTGAAAATCAAACAATGAAAAATAAACAATAATAATATAAACAAAGTTTTTTATATGAGTTGGCATTGGCATGTAGTGGCAGCGGGAGATGGACTGCATATGCTGTGTGTCCATACTAAAGGCGGAAATTGACAGTATCAAATTAGAGAGAAATGTTATTTCATTTGAACCATGAATATGATATCCGAAAGAGGTTATTTCATTTGTTAAGTCTCAATATGTTTAGAATTTTTTTTTTTGTGATAGCTTAATATTTTTGATTTAGGCAAAACAAGAATATAAAAATAGGTAAATTAGTTTAAGTTTTAATAATGTTAAAAATAAATTTAGATGAGATTAATCATAAAAGAAATAAATGATCAAAAGAACTCCTAGGAAGTTAATGACGAAAGAATAAACCACTAAATTTTACTGAACATTTTCCTTTTTTATATAATAAGATAAGATAGCACAATGATAAAAAAAGTGTCTCTCAAGCAGTTTCTTGAAAAAAATTTTGGGGTCAGAGGATAAGCCAAAAAATCTTCGGTTAGGGGATTAGTCTCGTTCTTTCTCCGATTGCGAAACTTAGTGCACCCACGGTTACAATAAGGGGCTAGCCCAAACAGGCCGTACCTCGAGGGCATAGTGTCCGGAGAAGGTTGAATGGGTGGCAATGTACCAAAAAAAAAAAAAAAAAAGCCAATATATACAACAAGCAAGAATCGTGTGCACTGCGATATTTGGGGTACAGTAGGGTACAATAACCGACGGAGACTATATTAGGTTTTACGTTCTTTCCATTTGTTTCTCTCGTCACTTCCCTCCCCTCTCTGGGGAGTTTTTGTTTTAACGATTATTTTCCGTCACTTTCCCGAGAAAATTCCATCAATAATCTTCTCCTTCCACCGATTCCTCATTTCCACTCTCACCGGATTCTGATTGATAAACCGGAATCAACTTCTTTTAGGGTTCGAAAAGCATTGTCGATCTTGGTAATCGACGCTGGTTAGGGTTTTTTTTGTTTTGGATTTACGTGTTTGTTTGGGATTGGAGATGGGGAGCGTCGATCGTGCCGCCGATAACCGGACGTTCAAGGCCAATTTTACGGCCGATGGAGTCACGATGCTAAGGGAAAGAGTGAATGAGAAGCTGAAGGAGTTCATGGGGGATTACACGGATGACACTCTTGTGGTACGAGCTCAAAGACACTCTTCCTTGTTTGGGAAATACTATCTTCTAGATCGTTGATTTGTTTTGTTGGGACCAGAATATGGGTTCATATGTAATGTTGAGTACTTTTGGTAACAAATTCACATATGAAAATTCAAATTGATTAGTATATAACTATAGAGGAACAGAATGATTTAGTGCATAAACAAATATTACTTTATGGAAAAATTGCTAAAAAATAAAATTTCAGAGAGTTGAAAGCACTAGTTGTTTGTGCTGTCAGAAAGTATGAAATGCATTTCATAAAATGATTAAATGGGAGGCCTTGACTTTTACTGGTCACTGTACTGGTACTCTCTTTTTGTTTGATTTTCTAGAAATTAGCTATGGAATGAAGAGCGATTAGTGTCATGCTTGGGAACTGTAGTGGTCATAATTGGGGTGACGAAGTTGGATTCAACTTGGTTTTGAATGATGATTTAGGTACCATTGATATTGCTTCATCTGTTGGGTGTTCGATGGTTGTTTTGGAATCGCATAAAACTATGGATTTAGATAATTCCTGGTTTATTTTTCTCATTAAAATGATTGTGAAAATTTGAGGTAAGTAATTGCTGAGCACTCGGTTACGATGTAAGTGATTTATAGTTGAAGCTCTTCTAAGCTGTCTATTATTGTAGAATCCCTTTGCTTGAGGAAGTTTATGCCTTCAATACTTGAATTGAATGGTACTTTTAAAATGCAGCACTCTTTGGTACAATTAGATTTTCTTCGGTTTTATTTCAAGTGTCTATTTCACAAACCTTGTTCTTCTACAATCATGAAGATATCTGGAGAAGAATAAATGAATAGTACAAACTCTTTTCTTGAAGAACACATCATGTCATAAAGAACCATTACCCCTGTAACAATGAAAACTGTGATGCCCTGGCTATTTGTTGTAAGACTGTTTTCTGTTTTTAACTTAATGCACAGGGATATTGGACAGTTAAGGTTCTCTATTATTTTATTTAATTTTTTACGCATGAGTATGGTATCTCTCTCTCTCTCTTTTAATATTTTAATAGTTGATATGTCATATTTGGTGGTTGAAGAAAGGCAATTTACTGTGAGATATTACAATTTTCAAATGATGGAATTGACTTTATTTATGTAAAATAGTTATTATTACAAATGGATATTAAAGTGCACCTTATGTGTTCGCAGGAATATGTTATTGTGTTACTGAGGAATGGTAGGGGAAAAGAACAAGCACAGAATGAGTTGAATGTTTTTTTGGGGGACGACAGTGATTCTTTTGTATCCTGGTAACTTCTGTTTATCCCTTTTTAATGGATACAAATAAAATTGATGTAAATGTGAGAAATATAGTACTTACACCCATAATTGTTTGTGCCAATTTGTATTTGTATCTTGTTAACAGGCTGTGGGATCATTTGGCTTTGAATATAGATTTGTATGTACATCCTAAAGAATTGCAGGATGAAGCTCCCAAAAGAAAGCTTATATCCGAGGTCCAAGCTGTAGGTGATGGTTTTCAGCATTTGAATTCACAGTCAGAAAAAGTGAAGGCTAGTAAGTTATCTAGAAGTCGCCGTAGCAAGGATTGGAAAGAATTAATGGGGAGAGAAGCTGCAGCACCAGCCCTACATAGCTTTGAGGTTCACAATACTCATTTGGAGGAAAAAACCCGATCTACAGTCAACAGTGGTCTAAAGTCACCATCTCCTCCTGCATCAGCTCAGAGGAAAAGGGGCCGCACTGATGAACAGCAGAAGACAAAGGTTTGAACTGCTAATGATGTCGAGTCTTAGTAAAATTTTTATAATCTAAGTTCTTTTAGCGATTTTCCAACACCAATAATGAATTTATTACGTAAGCTAATGATGTCGACTCTTATTAATTGCTTTAATGATTTTATTTTCACTTGATTTGGACACTGCACCCTTGCATTTTGGAAATGCATTGAATCCCCATTGCTTACAGTTTATCTGCATTCACGTTCTTTTAGATGCATTTTATATGCCACTTTCCTTGACCCAATGACTGAGGGAAACAAATTATATCTCATGCAAATATAATTAGAACTCTGCTACTTTCCTTGTTATATTTATTTTCTTAATTTTTTCTTTTTATGTAAACAAGTAAATACGTCTTTATCATTTGCTTTCAAGCATCTAGCTTACCAAGTTACTTTGACAGAGGGATTCAGTTTCACAAGTAACTATTGATGCTCCTCGACGGCTTCTTCAGTTTGCAGTGCGAGATGCAGTGGCTACTTCAAGGCCCTCTAATTCAAGCATGCCGGTGGAGCCCTCTTTGAAGCGCCTTCGTTCTGTAGTTTCTACATCCTATGTTGACTCATCCTTGGTTGAACGTCCTCAGAGGATTCAGACTGTTTCCAGGGTGGCAAACCCCATGGCAACAGTGATGAAGGCTGTGGCAGAAGCTGCTGAAGATGTGGTAAAATTCAAATCTTCAAGAAGCGTATTTGATAGGCTTGGTTATGATATGAATCCATCAGATGTTAACATCCAAATTGAAGATAATTACCAACATAAGGAGCAAAGTCAATCATTGTATCTTCAAAGAGCTGACTATGGTGGTCAGGATGCTGCAAATATGACAATGTTGGAACATGAAACTGGTTTTCCTTCTGATTCTACTTCAGACAATGAAGGGTTTGATGATGTGAATGTTATGGGTCATAGGATGACTAGAGCTTCTCAGTTTGGTTCCTCTGTAGGAAACAGGGATGATTCACTGATGGTGGACTATAGTGTAGCCAAAAACACTGATGATAGTATGCTTCTAAAACAAAATAGAGATCAGGAGCAACCTGATACTGCTCCTAATACTTCCAAGATAGTGAACATGTCTGTTAATGTAAATGCTTGGAAGCCAGCAGGCCCACCACAATACCATGAACTAAGAGAGGTTGTTGATTTAGATGGCCGTAAAAATTTAGGCAGTGAAACGGGAGCTTCCAGATCTGGCCTGCAACTGGTGAAAGAGAATGCAAAAGCTATAAAAATTAGTAATGGGAATGTGAGTTTTTTACATGCGTACATTCTGATCACACTTGGAGTTTTGTTATAACTTAATAATATAATATGCTTGACCATTCAATTTTAGCTTGTTTTCACTGATATTATGACATTAACAGGCAAACCCTGCTTCGGATTTGCAGAAAGGATCTCAGAAGGCACAACTATCTACTTCTGGTGAGTTTTCTATTTCTTTGAAACACTTGCTTCCAAGAGGCATGTGGAAATTATATTTCTGGCATAGTACATTTAAGTTACACATTTTGCAGTGCATTTTATCACTCTTCAGGATCTGAAGGTGTATAATTCATTTCGGCTTTTATGTTATCAGGTTCAAGTGCTGCTGGTCGTCCGTTAGAGGATGCTGATTCCCGAACCATTTTTGCTAGTAATGTAATAACTCCTACTCCTTTGTTGTGTGGCTTGGGGAGGGAGACTTTGGGATAGGTAGGATTTGTTCATTTGCTTAAGTTGCTTTGTGTTGATTTTCTAAGGTTCATTTTGCTGCTACTAAAGATGGCCTATCTCGGCATTTTAATAAATTTGGGGATGTGCTAAAAGTTGTTATAGTTACTGATCCGACAACAGGGCAACCAAAAGGGTAAGAAGTTTCAGATGTTGTTCTTGCTCATCATATGTTGAATGTTGTGTTGATCTGTATATTGATTCCTTTTTTTTTTTTTTTGAGCAGGGCAGCTTATGTGGAGTTCATGCGAAAGGAAGCAGCAGATAATGCATTATCATCGGATGGAACTTCCTTCATGTCACGGATTCTTAAGGTACTGGTGTCTCTGCGTAGTACTTTAGTTATGTAGATGCTTTTCCTCTTAATTATTCATGTTCAGTGTTCTTCCATTCTTTCTTTCAAAATTGATTGGATAGTTTAAATCATGATAAGCTGTTAATTGCCTCACTAACCTATATGAGCAATGCTCAAAATGAACTGCCAGCTGACTGCTATGCTTTTGCACTTGGATCAGAATAAAACACCTGTTTCAATAGTTAGGAAAAAGGTGTTAGCTATATGATGAAACAGAATTTAATCACACACAGATTTGGAAAGAAACAGCTAATTGTATTGAAATTTTCCCACAAGCATAGTCACTTTAGCTCGTAGAAAGATTACAGATGCAAAACTACAATGACCACACTTTAATGGCTGGAAACCGCCTTGGAATAATAAAGAAAAACACCAAAGGGACTCCCTGAGTACCCTTTTCCCTACTGCTCCACTCACAGACTCAAGCTATCCCTTACAATTTGCATTCCCTTTCGTATAACTACTTTCTCCCCATCCACTCATTCTCTCTCCTGTAACTAACTTCCCTTCCCACACCACTATTTTCCTCTCCCATTCTATTACATTATTTTGGAGCTGAGTCCCCCCCAATTGGGCTTGCCTCGTATTGTCCAATTGCATCTTCCTCAGTTGCATTTCTTTGTGCAGGCCCACTCTCCTTCAATTCTGGTCCACACTTGCCTCTCCTTCTATTGTAGACCTTCCGTAGCCTCTCACCACTATATAGGTCTGCGAGTCCTTACAATTTTTGAGAAAACTTTTCCTTAGTTTCTTCAATAGGAACTGTGTTATATGGAATTTGTGGTAAGACAAGAATGAATGTTGTGATTTTGTAAAAGAAAGCTAAAAGGGAATATATTTGGATACTTTCTTTCCCTACAACTAAGTTTGAGATGACAAACACTATTTACTGGCATCCTTAACAATGTTGGGTTCCCCCCTTCCCTTTGATGTTTCTCACTGCGGGGGCAGGGGACACATAATCATCTTCTGTGAGTTTTGCTTAAATCTTGAGAGAGGAAGGAGATTTTTCCATCGAAGTTCCTCTGTTTGATCGAGAGGAATTTGCATTTGGGCCTGACAAGTTGGATCAGGAAGACATAGGTGCAGGCAATTATGGATCAGGCTCCTCAAAAAGAGGGCTCTAATACCATAAGAGATAGTGGCAAGAAAGCGAGGGAAAAAGAAGGGAATTGTAGAGAGAGAAACTGAGAGAAAATTGCATTCTTAATACTGATTCAACAACACACAATCAACTACATACGGCTCTATTTGTAGAGCTGGATAACAATACAGTATCAGTAACAGAAGCCTAACTCCCTAACTAACTAGTCTAACAGAATCAGTAAAAATGATTCTATACAACCTGTTGCACAGTAACTATAATAGTCAAAGTAATACATAATACATTTAATACAGCTGACACTTAATGCGACAGAAGCTGAACATATCTCTAATAACTGTTATTTATGACAATGGTCTCTTTCAATGCTGGATGTTAACAAGGGCTGGGGGAGCTGCCCCTCACTTTTTTTTAAACACTATGATTAACATATTAAAATGGTTTCATACTAAGAGAAGGTGAGAGTCTTGTTTGAACTGCCATTGATCTGTTCTTTGAGTCAACTTGTTTCATGGGTCTCACTTTTATTTCCCTTTTATAACCAAATGAGTTATTCCTAATTAGTCATTTGTTATTTTTTCTTGGTTTTTCTGTATTATAATCTTGAAACCTGGTGAGGACGAGCCTTGTAGTAGCAGTAAGATTGCTTCTTGTTATCGGAAGATCACAGATTTGAGTTTGGAAACAGCCTCTTTGCAAAAATGCATGGATAAGGTTGCGTATAATCGACATTCACCCCTACCCTCACTAGTGAGGGAGCCTTGTGCATTGGGGTTTGCCTTTTATATTTTTGAAACCTAGTGATTGTATCCCGAAGTGAAAGTGTTGATGCACCTCTAACTTCGAGTCTCTTTTTTATGCATCTATATTCTCGATTTGTGGAAAGCTTATTTCTTCAAATGTATCCCGAATTTCTAGTACTTGTATATAAATATTTACTTGCAGACTTGATGAACCAATAAAAGTACTTTTCCTTAAAGTAAACTTGAATCAAATGATTCTGAAAATAAGCATGTGTTTTGTGAGAGTTGGTGTCAATGAACCTTCTCCCAACTTTTCTGATTCCGTTACATGCCCCTTCAAATGTTTTGATGAAATTCTGCCACTGGTCTCTTTGAATTATCCTTATCTTTTTATATGTGCAGTTAATAAATAATTGCTGGATATATATGAGTTTGGCTGTGTAAAGTCGATATGGATGGTGATTCAGTTAGGTCCATGTTTGATCACTCAAAAGGATTAGTTTGTGATCTGAGATCTTTTGTTGCATGGTTCTTGATGTTGCCAATTAATTCTGGCCCTGGAAGGTGTCTCGCTGGATACCTTAAAATGGGATCGCATCTCATCTGACTAGCTGAGTTTCTTGGGGAGAAAAGGGTTGGGAATGACTCGTACTAATCTGTTTTACAACTGAATATAATTTTACTTACATGTCAAGTTTCTATTACATATTTAAGATTCTGTTCATCATCACTCGTGTTTTAGGAAATGAATTGTTTGATTGAATAGTATATTGTCCTATTTTAGTGTTAACAAATATAAATCAGGGAAATTTATCTTAATGACTAGGAGTTCAAATATGGTATGTTGGTAATCTGGCCTAAAAAAATTTAAATTGGGAAACGTCAAATGAACAATAAATAATACCCTTCTAACTTCTAATGATTGCATTTAGGACTTGTAATAAGAAAAATAATTTTGTAACTGCCCCCTTATACTTACACACAGCATCAATGTGGAGGAGTTCTTCAATTTAAATTGAGGATTGTCCTGTTCAAGAAACGGAAGAGTTGCTCTTTATACTTTTGTAACATTCATCGTGCAAAACAAATGTTAACTTGTCCAGACCATATGGTAACCTCTATTCAGTTTTAACTAAATCATGTCAGGATAAGCCAATTTCTGTATTTGATATGAAATCATGTTGAAATGATGCAAGTGAATTGTTTTTTTTTTTTTCAGATTTATTATTATTATTATTTTTGGGGGGCGAAAGAGATGTTTAGTGAACTGAATTGTTTTGCCATAACTCATCTATTGCAGGTTGTGAGGAAAAGTGCTGCACATCAAGAATCTGCTCCAGCCGCGCCATGGCCTCGTGTAGTTAGGGGATCTCCGTTTCCTTCTGCTGCTAGGTATTCGAGGGTTCCCTTTCCAAGAGGTATTACTGGGGCATTTAGGTCAAGGCCGCCAATTAAATTTGGTGCCAGGAGCTTGCAATGGAAGCGGGATGCTCAGGGAACTTCATCTGATAATGGTGCAGCTTTAAATAACAGCGGTATTATTTCTGCACCTGCTGCTCGAGGTCTCACCTATGTCAGAACAGAATCTAAGCTAGAAGGTTAGCTTGAGTACTACGTAGTTTACTTGGAAAGATGGTGGCGGACTAAAGGTTGCATCATAGAGGCGTAATGTCAGATGGTCCAAAAAAAGAAAGGAAAAAAAAAAAAAAACTTGTGAACGTAGGGAAATACCAGGGCTTAATTTTTGGAATTTTATTCTCTGTACATGGTGGAGGAAATTTAAATATCTAGATATCCAAGTTAGTAGATGAATTTTAATAATGTCTATTTTTCATCTTCAATTATTGGAGTCACAGATGGAAAAATATTTTGGTGGGATGAAGTTGAGAATAGTGTATGCACTGGAAATAGTTGGGATCCTGATTTTAAAATTTCCTCCCATTATTATCCTACAGTTGAAGTAAAGCGTAGGGCAGTGTGGAACCTGACGTTGTCTTTTTGGTTGGGGGATAATCTTTTTCGTATTTGTTACTAAGTAAGCGTTGCTGGTGAAAGAAAAATTTGGGGAAAAAAAAATGAAAAACATAGGTAAGCTGAGTTTTGTAAGATTGCTTCATTCAACTTCACTGTGTATACGTAGTTAGATACTCGATTCTTTCTGTTCTTGCGGCTAATGATACCTTATTATTATTATTATTATGATATATGATTTGCGTTTCATGTATGAGTGCGTTTGTTATGGGTATTTTGCAAGTCTATTTGTCCTGTGATCCGTTTCTCTATAAGTCAGATCAGGAATTTAAGGGTAACGAGATGAAGGAAATGAAAATATGAAGTAAAATCTATCCAGGCTATTGCATGACTTTCTTGATGGGTTCTCGACGAAAGTTTTAGTGTTATCATTCACGGGACTAATCGCTCCAGAATTTGTTTTCTATTTCCCTTGAGATCGTTTCTTTACCGGGGCATTAGAAATCGTTCTTTCTTCACATCTTGACTTATTGCCAGTTAATCTCCATTTCTTTAAATAACATCTACACAGTTCGACATGTAGAACAGTGAATTCTAACAGGAATATCTAGCATATGACAAGCTAGACCACTTTCTAAATCACCAAAATCTATTCCAAACGTTAATTTCATATATATTTTGTTTTATCACGGAATGACATTAATTTAGTTTCGTTAAAACAGTAAATTTTAATCTCTCTTGATGTAAAACTAACATCAACAACGTTCGAAGAATACATAAACCACAAGAGGTGACAGAGGTTGATCAAAGATAAAGCGTACACAGCAAGCACGTCCAACAATAATGATTATTTCTTATCTCTGGTGTCATCAATATCCCATTAAAACCAAACAGGATTGTGAAAATCGTAAAAAAGCTGCGTAAATTCAAAAGCTATATATACCCATAGCTTTTCAGGTATCAAATGGTTATGCAGGAAAATCAAAACTCACACATAGAGAGTCGATGATTGTGAGTACCAAAATCAGCTGAACTGAACAGAACTGAGCTGAGCTCATCTTGAAAACACAGCAAACACCACCCCAATTGACATGCCAACAATGCAAAGAAATGAAACCCCACGAACTCGAACAAAGAAAACATTCAACTGCTTAGCAACTTGGAGAGTGAGTGTCAGAATCTGCAACCTACCTTGCTCCTCCATCTTCTTAAAGAAGTGCATTGGCTTCAACGACTGACGCAGCATAAAAGCCAAAGAGAAAGGAAACGCAAACGCCAAAAAGCTCTGCACAGAAACCTCAGTGATTGGTGAAGACCTAGTGATGTAGGTGATCCAAGCTCCAAGACCAAGCTGAACCATACCCAGAAACGCCACAACCTTGCTCAAACCATAGATACTCTTCATCATCCCCTCAAGAACCTCTCGTGTCTCGTTTGCCAGCGATGAAAGGTCTCGTTCAACGGTGGGCCCTTCAATCTCCTGGTGCTTGAAATCAGGGTTTTGGCTTGGGTATGGACTTGGGTTTGACTCTGATTCAGATTCTGATGATGGGTCTGGTGAAGCATCTTTGGTTGAGAAAAACCTGGGTCTTGCCACTGATGACCGTGGAACACAAGGGTTAATCGAATTCAAGTGATGGAGGACGTGAATGGTTGAACCTGTGTGTGATGATGGAAAGGGATCGGGATCGAGATTGAAATGGGAAGTGGGTTTTGTAGTTGAGTTTGAAGGGGTTGTGGATTGTGAGAACAAGTGTGAAAAGGTGAAAGAGGAAGAAGAAGAAGAAGAGGGTTCAGAGATTGGGAATTGAGGGTTATTGATCAACAAGTTTGTTGAAGAAGAACGAGAGGGTTTTAGGAGCGCAGAGGTTACCCTTAACCTTCGTGAAATGATGGCGGCCATTATCGTAGTGTACAAATGACCTGCGACTGTGAATGATTGGGGAAAAACAGAATATTAATAATAGAAAAAAATGTATATCATTTTAAATCACATGTTTTGTGCGATTTTATTTTTATAAAGAGATGGAATTCATTTAAAAAAATAAAGATAAAAAAATAAAAGTGC
This sequence comes from Gastrolobium bilobum, assembly GCF_033153095.1. Lineage (NCBI taxonomy): Eukaryota > Viridiplantae > Streptophyta > Magnoliopsida > Fabales > Fabaceae > Gastrolobium > Gastrolobium bilobum. The sequence goes on from NW_026899889.1 coordinate 41,234, forward strand.
GAGACTTATATCTCTTTGTAAGTGTAAAATAACACAAGATGTGTCATTTTTCCATAATAACAATAATAATATGAGAAAAATATTGGTGAAAGTTGTGAAATTACCGTGTTTTGTTTATTTTTTATCTTCTTTTTTCCATGAAACTCTCATTTTTCTCTGATTTTTGTGAAAGAGAAAGAATATAAAAATCACTAAACATGCTTAAAAAATCAAAACGTTATTATTTCACTTAAAAATGATATAGTTTTTTTTTTTTAAATAACAAACATTTTATCCTATTATTATGAATTGACACCATCATTTTATTTGACAACTTCATGTCAATTTAAATGAAATGACGATGTTTTAGTGATTTTTTTGTTTTCACTCTCCACTGTAATATTTTTTTATCTCCCTTTTTAATTTTATGGAAGATAAAGAATATAAAAAATTACCAATTTTTTTACTTTAAATTACATAAAATTAAATCTTTTAAAGTAACAAGTAATTTTTCCATATTATTATTATTATTATTATTTGGGTTTGATTTGGTTTGCGTTAGTGGCTTGGTTTTTATTGTCAACACACAAGAGGATGGTAGGGACTAGTAGATGTAGCAGTCAAAGAGGTTGTTTTTGGTTTTTGGTTTTATTGTGGGCTCTTTCATTGATATATTTTCAACAAACTCAAAAAGTAATTGAAATGTTTTTTAAATAATTAAAATGAATATTAAGCTAATTAAGCTAATTGAAAGATGCACTTTATATGATGATTTTGAATTTTTTTATTTGCATCCTCTAAATTGAAAAATGTCATTTAAATAATTAGCAGCAAAATTCTATCCATAAATTAAAAAAATCATGTGAATGAATTATACCGCTTCTATTATATGTTGTGCAAGTATTTGTTTTTTTATAAAATTTCAAACCCTTTATTTTTGTGAGATGATGTAACCAGTACTTTATACGATCATATTAAAAAAGGATTATGATAGTCCTCCTCGTTGAAAGAAAAATTAATGAAAGATATTGGGCTGTTTCCATTGAGTATTTCAACGGTCATTTTGCATATTTGGTATATATGGAAAATATTATTCAATGAAAGGTTTTGAGTTTTGCAGATCCACTTCCATAAAAAAAATTTATTTTATTTTACTTTATTTTTATTTTCAAATGAGTGCTGCACAGGGGATGGCTGCGAGACTCATTATATTTATTAATTTTTTTATTTCATGTGAGTTCCACGAACAAAAATCTAGCAAGGGTTGTGCAATTTTTTTAAAAAGAATTAAACCGCTTTAGGAGTCGAACTAAATCACCCCAAAAAATCTATATTTTTTAAATCGATTTATGAAACAAATTACTTTATCTAAATTGGTTCATGAACCAAAGTAAACCATTTTAACTGAACCGGTTTGAGAACTAAAAGAATTGATCCAAACCGATATTAAAAGAAAAATTCAATTCCTTTTCAAAATTTAGAAAAATGTTATTCTTATGATTATTTAAATTTTTTTAAAAGTAAATATTATTAATCTACAAAAAAGTATTATTCTCATATTTTATATATTTTTAATTTTATAACGAGGAGTGAATAGGTATTTTTTTAAAAATATTTTAAAACCCATCGTGATAGTACAATGATTTTGGTTGCATTTCATCGTTGAACAAAATTACCTACCAAAAGAGTGAGTTTATCATTTTTTAGTAATATTCACAAGAAAAATATTTGTCCCATATCACATTAAATGTATGTGTTAGAATATAAATTTAAGGATATGTAAAATAAAATAAATTTAATTTTAATTATATATTAAAAATTATATTAATATAAAATAATGTATATATAAATATGTTTCTATATCATTTTGTTAAAAATAAATAAAGTCATTTTAAAAAAACGTCTTTCAATAAATTTAAAAATGAAAACTTGAAATTAAAAAGAAATTATTGCAAATAAAGGATAAATATGTTGGACTGCATCGTCATTCAAAAGAGAAATAAATGTTATTGTATCATCTTACAATATTAAGTCAAAAGCAATATATTCAAAGTTCAAAAGTATATAAATGACTCAAAATGCTAAAAATCAATTCGAACCAATTCAAAATTGATTTGAAATCATTTCAGAACTTGTTTATATTCAGTTCAAAATCAATTAAGAGATAAACTAGTTTTGAATTGATTTCAAATCTAGTTTTGGAACAAGTTTCAAATCAGTTATAAACCACAAACCAGTTAAACAAAAAAAAAATTGGTTTTGAAAAAGTAAATCTGTTCAGTTTAAAAACCAAACAATTGAAAACAGTTCTATTTGATTCGACATAAAAACAAAAACAAACCGATCTATGCACATCCCTACTCCCCCCTCTACCTTACCATAAATACCCCAAACTCCCAACTCCTTCTCAATCTACCACATTTTCTCCAACAACTTGTCACACTACACTCCCACTCCCATTCCTACTCCTAAATTCTCTTCATTTTCACTCTAACTCAAGGTAAGTAATTCTTTATAGTTTTATTTATTTTTTTAATGTTGAATTATTTAGTTAGGTTTAATTTAAAAATTAGTTATTAACCAATTAGTTTGCATTGGATCAATAATTTTTTCTAGTAATTGTGAGTAGAGATTAGTGAATCATGAGGAATTATTAATTAATTTATGATTAATAATTAGTCATTAATATATATAGTAGTTTGTAATTCATAATTAATGATTAGAAATTTAATTATGCAATCTTTATGTTTGTAATGTAATTTAATTTTTTAATATTGATTAATATTTATTAATTGTTGTGCAAACTTTGTTGTATGTAGAGCTAATCAATTCAAACAATCCATATGATCAATGTAGTCAAAATGAGTTTCTACGTAGAAATAGAAGGGGTAGTAGAAACGTAATTCGTAGAAACGAGACGAAACATAAAATTTTTACTACGTAAGGTTAAGATACAAAATTATATATATGAATGTAAAAAAAAATTCACATAAGTCACTACTCAAAATTTAATAAATAACTTCATATTTAAAAGATATAAGTCACATGACTATATAAGATATAAGTCCAAAAACATTAAAAGAGAAAATTGAATTTTAAAAAATGGAAAATAGGTTGTATTTGTTTTTTTTTTTAAAATTGAGTTTAAGTAAAAACGGCAAAAAATGTAAAAACTTGCGTTTATACCATTTTTACGTTTCTACACGGCGTTTTTTCCCGTTTCTACTAAGGACCATTTTTACTTACGTTTTAACACGTTTTTACACTGCGTTTCTACGTTTTTACGTTTTTAGACTAGTTTTTGACAACAATGCATATGATATAATTTATTACAATTATAGAAACTATACTAGCACATATAAAATATCAAAAGCACTTAAAGTGCTAGAAATAAATAGTTTAGAAATTTAATAAATAGTTTAGAGATTAAAGAATTACAAACATAATTTATCATGATTTGGTCACCACTATTTGTGGACTTACGTCTAAACTAAAGTTGATCAATCAATTCTTTCGCTTTCCATCAAGCTTCATGGGTGCCTGGCAAACTGGTATAACCTCAAAATTTTACTAGTCTTTGGGCTACCGCTCAATCTCTTAGGGTCTCACTTCCCTTTAACTTAATAATATAATGAGAAATAGTTTTAATAAATATTTGCACTCTCAAAGTAGATTTTCAAGATATGAGCTCAAATATGTGTAATCTTTGAAAGATATGAAAGAATGTGTAAATGATAATGTAGAAGCTCTAAAATGATCCTTAAGATATGTAGAAATAGTGAACAAAATGTTTTAGAGTTGTTGGGGGATATATATATATATAGTGATTCCATTGAAAACTCGCAAGTTATAACTGTTATTTTGTTTCTGGTGCAAAGGGAATCGATTCCAAAGCAAGAGGAATTGATTCCCAACCTTCATAGTACAAAGGAATCTGTTCTCATTAAGAGGAAATTGATTCCCTCTAGGAAGGAAATTTGTTCCCAACATACGAGAATTGATTCTCAACTTTATTGAAGATTAGAAACTTCGGCCAAACTTATTCTTTTTTCATGCAAACATTTTTCTAACAATTAAAAATATAAAAAAGCTCTTGGAAAGATGTCTATTAAGATTAAACATGTTGAAACATATTTCATCCATGTTTTACAACTTTTTCCAAAACTTTTGTGCAATCTTAAAATATACAAATTTAAAAATACTTTGAACTCATACAATGCAATCTATCATATACCCTTACAATCATATCTAAGTCATAAAAGTGTATTCTAATAGGGAATTGGACTTAGCTTGTTGCTTTTACTTGAATCTTCATTCTTCACTTGAGCTTGATGCTTTGACTTGTTTAACAATACTTGATACTATGTTGGAATTGATCAAGTTTTACCATGACTTGTGACATTAGCTTCTTTTTAAGGTTGTTCATGGCTTGTTGCCATTAATCTCGATTTTGCTCTTCTTTTTCTTCCTTGTTGCTTTGATCCAATGCTCTTGTCTTATTGCTTGCTCTCTTTCAAGCTCACCTATGTTCAAGCCACCTTGTTATCTCACCATTATTCTTATATGGCTCCAACATTCGTTTTTTAATTTTTACACATACTAGATGCTTTTTCCTCTTGATTAAGACTTTTATCTCTTTGTTGTTTGCCTCTTGTTATTATCAAAACATATATCACCGATGATTTGATTTATAAAATTATTACATTTAAAGATTTAAAGAATTAATCCCAAGATGAAAAAGGTTGATTATTTACTCAAAATATTATAATTTCTTATAAAGTGGTGATATTAACACCCCGTGTGCACCCGATGTATTAAACATATAAATGGTAATAGCGCAGCTCAATAAATGCGGAAGCTAAATTTTTCCAATTATGAAACTTAACATATTAACTAAGTGAATTTACTTATTCTTTTTCAAAATATCGCTTATATGTAAATTGCAATAAATCACTACACTGAATAACCTCATAATATAAATATGTATCAAGTCATGGAACTAAAACTCGTAGACCAGACACATCCTGATACAAGTAGTACAACTCAAGTCTGAAATAAACATAACTTATACCATTGTGGCATGGACAACCTCCATGCTCACCAAATAGAACAATACAACAAGATCATGTCTCGAATACAATAGCCATATAATACTAACAAAGCATAATCATATCCAGATATGTCAATAAAGCAACATGTATAATATCAGCTCAACTCCGGCCTTTTGCCTCTAGAGGTCTAAACCTCAGGAACACCTGTACCTGAAAATGTGCTCCACACAAGGTGAAATTTCTAACAAGAAATCTCAGTAAAACAATGGGTCCTCAAGAACTCTTCCGCCCCAAGCTCACTTGCAAGTATATAATAAGTTCAAAATACTAAATATGATGCATGTTCATGTTCAGGCAATATAATAGAAACAATATATATATATATATATATATATATATATATATATATATATATATATATATGAATGCTCAGCAAGTCATGTTCCACATTTCATATCTCATGTGATGTATGTAAGTGCGATTCAACTGGCCAGGGAACATGATAGGGTTTATGCTCAGCAAGTTATGTTCCACAGCTCATATCTCATGTGATGTATGTAAGTGCGATTCAACTGGCCAGGGAACAAGATAGGGTTTATGCACGTCTGCTACCTACCAAACATGAGGGATTGTACAAGTACTAACATTACATCCATACATTACATCAACAAGCATATCCATGTATCTCAGACATATTACCATGCATATATCATTTTCATAAAAGCATACCATGCACATAAACCACCCTCCCATGGAGGTCGGTGAAACAAGCAACAGATCAATCCGAGGACCAGAAGCTCACCTGTCAAGCTAAATCCTTATCCAAAGGCTCGATATACAAAGACATACCAACAGTCACACAATGCGACAATTGCAATCTGTTTTGTATGGAAACATAATTTAATATTCAGAAATCCCAAATTTCACATCCATTAAGAAATGTTTTCTCTTTCGTTTACATTCTTTCTAAATCATAATTATCGCATATTAACCCTCACTATTATTGGTATTAATATTTTCCAACAGTAACACTGACTTCCTAGGGTACCAAGCCCAAATGGGAACTTTTCCACGCATCAGAACTGGTTTCTGGTTTTCCTGACAGGGGGTAATCGATTACTCCACACGGTAACCGATTACCAAAAACATGGTAATCGATTACTACACATGGTAACCGATTATCAAAAATAGGGTAATCGATTACCAAAAGCATGGTAATCGATTACTACACATGGTAACCGATTACCAAAAATAGGGTAATCGATTACTCCACATGATAACCGATTACCATGCACAGGGTAATCGATTACCACGCGGACAGAACATGAAAACTGCAGAATTTTCTGCATAATCTACGGGTTCAATGGCTTCCAAGGGTCCAAGGTCCAATTTTTATCGAAACGACAATCCAACTTACATGCTTAGACATCATTATATCATATTTTACATGCATCATCAATATTTCCACACTTTACTTCACAAACTAACTCATTTTCAAGAAATTACAAAGGAAATGACTTGTAGTTACCTAGGGACCTTTGAAATCAGAAAAATGGTGAAGCTTTGAGGACTTTGGAGGTGCTCCAAGCCACTGACTTGGTGGTGCACGAAAATCCTACTCCAAGGTAGGTTCTTTCCTCCCAAAGATTGGTTCTTGGAGCTCCAATGGAGATGAAACAAGCTTCCACTTCCACAACAATGGAGGCAGCCCTTTAATGCCCTAAAATAGAACCCCTAACCTCACAAGAACACTCTTCCCACTCCCCCAATGCTTGCTAACAAGTATGCACAATGATGGAAGAGGATATTCAAGAAGAAAGGTGGAGTCTTGGGTGTGAAAGTGAAGAAAAACCCAACCTTTCAAATGGAGAAGAAGGTGGCAGCAACAAAGAGCTACGTAGGATTTGTGTAAAATTCTGACCTAGGTTAATGTGTCACTCTATTTATATCGGTGTGCCCATTAATCAACATTATTAGTTTTAATAGCTCCGCTAATCATTTTTCTACCAAATTTAAATTCTGAACTTAGACATTTATCTAGGAATTAGCATATTTTTCTTATAATTTTTCGCAATATTTTACCGATACGCGTTTTAAACATAACTGATATTAGTTCGGACAACACCGCTCATTATCTTTACTCCAAACTTGATATCCTAGACCTAGATATTTTTATGGGAATATTTATATTTTTATTATAATTTTTTGAAATTTTTTGCTCGTACACATTTATACCGTGAAGCACAATCGATATTCACACTTCTCATCAGAAAAGCGATTTAAGCGTCATTTGATCTTCACGATAATTATTCTAATCTTTCTATACTTATCCAAATTCACTAATGGAATTATTTATTAATTTCATAATTAAATTATTTAAATTCCTAATTTAACGGTGCAGGTTCTTACAACCACCACCACCGCAGCCACTGCAATCACCACCACCATCACCAATATTGCCACAACCACTTCCGTCACAACCACCACTATGTCATCACCACCGCCGCCGCCACCACCACACCATATGGAATAGAAAGTGATGATCCAATTTTTTTTTATGTTTAATAGAAATTATTTTTATTATATTATTTGTTGTGTTATCAAACACAATTCTCATTCTCGGAATAAAAACAGAACATATTATCAAATATTTTTTTCTCAGAAATTGTTCCAAGGCACAGAATTAGAAAAGAATTATTTCTTTTTAGAAACAGTGCTAGAGAATAGAATGGTTGCCATGCACATCCTTAATACTCTGAAGTTTATAAAATATTTATCTTTTATTTATGCTTTTATTTTAACTATCCAACTACTACTTTTAGTGCATTCATGATTTATCCATAAAATCTATGGGCAATATTATTTTATCAATAATATTATTCTCCAGCAATACGAGAAATAAATTTTTTCTTGCACATTCATGATAATTGCTCTGCTCTTTTTTTCTCTCTCTCCTAATGAGACACATTATGACTCTTCTTTCTCCTATTGCGTGAGGCAAATATTGCCCAAAATCTATATATTGCAAGTCTGTAGATATTATAAAGGAAAATTATTCTCTCATTTTATATGAGAGTTATTTTATGCCACTCTCATATTAAAAATAGTATCACCACTTTTTTCTTCTTCTTCTTCTTTTTAATGGATGATATATCACACCACATCATATATCTATAATAGAAAATACCTATTTTCAATAACATGAGAAAATTGAATCCTATTATAAATAAGTGATATCTTATTTAAATGATATTATAATGGGAAATTTATCTATTATGTGACACGAATAAGTGTTTGTTTGGATGAGCTTTTTTTCTTTCTTTCCAAAAGCTGCTTTTTTTCTTAAAAAAAAACACTTCTCATTTTTAGTTTGTTTGGATGTATGCTTTTAAAAAAAAGCAGAAGTCACAAAAAAATCAAAAACCTACTTTTTGCAGAAGCTAAAAATCTTAACTTCTAGAAAAAGCAGAGGTCAAAAGTCAAATTTTTTTTTTCAAAAACTAAATATTTTTATAAAAATATAAATAGCTTTAACTTTTGTAAAAAATACTTCTAAAATAAGAAAGAGATAAAAGTTACTTTTTTTTAGAAAGGCAAACAAACAGGCTCTAAAAGTTGTTTTCATGCACAAACAAAAACATATGGGCCCACAATTTTTTCTTTTCTCCTTCCTGAACTCACTTTCTCTCTTCTTTTATATTTGTGCACGACCCAACAGTGTTTTTCATGTAACATTATACATGTATAACCCTGTTATAATTTATAAATTTACATAACAACTTTTTGAAAAAAACAAAGGAAGGCCATGACATATGTTTTGATAAAGCTGACATTCTACATGTGCCTCTCGTGCTGCTTGTCTATTTGTTCTTGCACTAGTTTCTTTTCTTTACATGTGACCCGTATTCAGGTACAGCGATCATTTTAATATATCTTTTTAAAAATCACTAAAATAATAAAAAGTCAATATATTTCTCATCTTAATTTTGTCTGATATATATATATATATATATATATATATATATATATATACAAAAAATGAGCGAGTTTCAATTTTTTTATCTCTCCTTTTTTTAATGAATTTTATTTATTTTATTTTATATTGTATGAGATAAATTTTTTCATATAACATGAAAAATATATTTTTCTAAATAAAATTTGAAATACATTATTAAAATAATACAATTAATCCTACATGCAAGGATATGAGGCCGGTTTTGTATGGGAAAAGTGAAGAACTTGTTAGATTATGCCATCTATCAAATACTAACAAATTTAAGGGATTATGTTTTAAGGGAAATTTTCCACCCACTTTCTTTCTCTCATGATTTCGATTTTTCTGTGTCTATCTCTTTCATAAAATGATATAACTTATGTCATTTAAAATGACAAACACCAAACCCTTTTTTTTTATGTTATTGGAGATGAGTTATTTTATGTTAGTGAAATAAAATTATAAGAGAGACCCACAAATGATTGGAGAGAAAAAAAAAATAGAGATGAGACCCACTTTTGTTATGTGTGTGTAGGAAAATAAATTATCTTATATTAAATGAGATAAAATAATCCATATTTAAATATATACTGAGAAAAATCATTCTCTCATTTTAGATAAAATAATTACTCTAAGCTCTTTTTACATAAAAAATTATGCTATCATTTTTTTAATGGGTCATAGACCCTAACATATCATGTATCTATGGTAAAAAATATCTATCTCCAATAACATAAAAAAAAATAGAACCCCATGTACTAATCACGGTTAAGTCATGACATATGTTCGTAACTTCATTGTTTTTTAAACTTACCAATGTTTTATATTTGGCATAACTCAGTAAGTGTTGAACCTTTATGAGAAGTCGTTATATTATTTTGATAATATATCTTAAAATTATATTATTCCGATAACTTTTATTGTTTTTTATATTGGAATGATCGATTTGGGCTGTACTGAGCAATATAAGCATATTTTGTAACAGAAGTAGGTCCTCTCTTAAGAGAGTGAGTAGTGAGATAACTTATCAATAAATCTTTTTTAATTATTAGACAAAATGCACCTTATAACATATTTATTAATCCAACTCAGTGATTTAATATCTTGACCAAGTCGATAATCGAGTCAAGTTTTAAAATACTAATATAAATATATTAGTTTTTTTTCATATTTAATAAATAATGCATATAATATTTAGTACATTTGTAGCACCGAACATATTTTCCAGCAATACGCTGCGCGAGGCCAAGATCATGTGTCTATATGCTCCTCCTTGCTTTATATATTCTTTACTATTAAATAAAAATTAATGTTTCTTATATTATAAGAGATAATTTTATCTCTTACATACACACACATAAATCTATGAGATTTATATAAAATCATATAAAGAAAAGAGAGAAAAACAAATCACGCATTTTTATTTATGTAACAAAAATAAAATTATCTCACGTAACATCAAAAACATTAAAACCTATTTAATAACATATATCATTTTACATTTGAATTCTTTTAATTATTTAATTATAAATGAATTTATCTTAATTCTCTATTTACTTCTATTTTAATATTGTGTATATCTAAAATCTAAAATGGTTTTTTTTTTCTTTGGTAAAAATATATAAGTGTGTCCCAAATAATAGTGCTGCTGCCCTGTCCTGATGGCCTTTTGGTTCCTTTTATTTCTTCCTCTCTATTTTCTTTTTTTTTCTTTTCTATTTTTTTTCTCCCTTGTGGGCTGGAAGCGCCCAATATTCTCTTCTTTCTTAGATGGTCCATTTTATATTTCAATAAAACCTTGAGACTCTGACCCAAATTAAACTAATCTCAAAATAATAAAACGATTAAAATATCTTAAAAAAATATTTAATTTTATATTAATAGTTAATCATTTTTTAATTCAAACGTTTGATGTAAAATCTCAAATATTCATTTAAGGTCAATATTTAACCAACATCTTCATTTTATTATCTAAAACTTTTTCCTTATTCTTAACTCTTAAGTAACTGTGGGAATTAAACAAAAAATCACAAGAAAGAATCTTACTACCAAATAATAATAATAATAACCAAAAAAACACCGTAGAAGAAAAAAATGAAGAAAGCAAGCATAAAAATATCAATCACGGTATATATAATACATTACATAATATTAATAATAAAAAAATATAACATGATCAAAATCCAAAATCCCCTTATTTCTTCTAACGCCTAGAACAAATAATAATAATAATAATGATACATGAATATATCATAAACTCTCAAGTATAAATAGATCATAGCTAAGCCATGAATCTAATCTGTATACGAAAACCTACGAATGGCAACTTAGGGCTTTAATACGGCGAGCATTGACAACAAGAGCGAGACGCCAATCATCGCAGCCGAGCCGGTCATAGATCCAGCCGCTCCGGCGTCGGGAGACGGTGCCGGAGCAGACGACGGCGCCAGCTCTTGGGAGGAGGCGACGAGGGAAAGCAGAGCAACGACGAGGACGACGGCTAAAGCCTTGAATGTGATCAGCGGTGCCATGGCAAAGTGGCAAAAAGAGAGAAAGAAACCACGTCTGTACGTTTTTTGAAAAGCGAGAGAGAGTCAAGAAAGAGAACGGTGAGTTTGAGAAGGAGGATAAAATTATATTTATAGGGAGATAGTGGGGCAAACGCGGACACGTGGGAGGACAGGGTAGGCATGGGTTGTGTTTTTTTTTTTTTAATATACATGGGTTGTGTTGTTTGGGGCTTTGGGCATACAACTGGCGTTGAGACGGTGACACTTTCTCTCTAGAACAATGTGCTGTAAAGTCTGCTATCATATATATATGGGATTGATGAACGTTAAGTATCTGAATATAAGATTTTTTTCGGTCACTCTCTCAATATAAGATTTTTTTCGGTCACTGAATTATAATCGTATAAAAGTAAATCAATGATGATAAAGAAAGAAAGGAAAAAAGAAAATCATAACCATTCAAAGGTAAATCAATAAATATAAATAGATAAATAAACAAAACGACGTAGTTGAATACTGACTTGATCATCTAGTGACATAATAAACAATAAACCCTATATATATATATATATATATATATATATATATATATATATATATATAGGTAGGATATTCATACTACCTAATTTTTTTACTACCACTTCACTACCACTTTAATCACTATTGGATTCAAAAGTTGTTTTTCTTTTCTCTCTCTTCATTCAACTTTTCCTCTAATCCATGGTGATTAGAATGGTGGTGAAGTGGTAGTAAAAAAATTAGGTAGTATGAATATCTTACCTCATATATATATATATATATATATATATATATATATATATATATATATATGGGGCAAGATATTTTTACACCGGTGTAAGAGTTACAAGTTTTACACTCAATCTTGACCATTGATCCACTTGTATCCAATAGCTCACATTATTAAAAAATTAAAACCCTAAGATATAACTGGGATGAACGGACAAGATTGATAGTGTAACTTACACTTATATATATATATATATATATATATATATATATATATATATATATAAAATATAGAAAATATTTCTGTAGCCACTTTAGATAAACTTATCTACAGCTACCCATTTATAACTATGTTCTCCTGGGAGAACATAGTTATAACATTAAAGTTGCTTTTTTCTCTCTCTATGTCAGCAGACAGGTTCTAAAAAGTAAATGAAGAGAGAAAAAAAAGTAACTTTTAATGTTATAATTATGTTCTTCCGGGAGAACATAATTATAAAGGGTAGCTGTAGATAAGCTTATCTAAAGTGACTGCAGAAATGTTTATCCTTATATATATATATATATATATATATATATATATTAAAGGTTTGATGTTTGCCATTTTAAATGACATAAGTTATGTCATTTTAGGAGAGAGATAAACACAAAAAATAAAAATCATGGAAGAGAAAGGAGGTGATTTTTTTAATTTAAATTTTAAATAAAAAAATTATTTTGAGTCTATCTCTCTCTTAAAATGACATAACTTTATGTCATTTAAAATGACAAATACCTTTTTCATATTTTAAAGTTTTTAAAGTTATTTTAGATAATCTTATTTAATATTCATTCAAATACGTATATAAGAATATATGAAATATATATATATATATATATATATATATATATATATAATATTATATGGGTTTATGTAATGGTGAAACTGGGCCGGACCGACACACAGGAGCCTACGACTCGACCTTCATTAAGTCAGACCTGACCTAGTATATTTCGTAAAATAAGTTGAACTTGGACCTTGAAAAAACTTGTTTAATAAAAAGACCATAGGCCCACTTTCAATAGGTCTGGCCTATAAGCCTGCAGGCATACTTATATTGTACTATTTATTTTAAATAAATTAAAATAGAATAAATATGCCTTGATGAAAAAACAAAAGATATAAAGTTAATCAATTGTAATTATTTATAACTTAATTATATTCGATTATATTTTAATAGAAATCTAACTTTATTTCTTAAGTAGGAGGAACCAACATCTCATCATGTTAAATTGTGTATATGAACATATTACAAGGTTTTTAGGAGAGGTTATAATTACTACAAAAATCATGATGTGTTTGTAATTATTTTAATTTACATAGTATGGATTTGTTTGTTAGATCTGATGAAATATGTGTTATTTAATTTGAGAATTTTGCTTTTGAAAGTGACTTAAATGTAGATTGTATGAGTTTTGTTGTGATTCATGATTCTGTTTGGACGTTGAAATTATGATTTTTGGTTTAGCAATAGAATTTGAGTATTTTGTAAAGTGGATTCATGGTTCTATTTGGAAGTTAAAAATTAATAGGCTAATGGGCTAGGTCAGGCCATTTGATTTTTTATAAACGGACCAAATCAGGCTAACAGTTAGACTCGTAATAGGCTTGAGCCAAGCTAAATTGATATTTTTTGACGTAGGCTTGGGCTTTTCGAGGTAAAGGTTGATCTAGCCCAGCCCACTTTCACCCCTAGGTTTATGTATACCTCACATATTTTTTTTATACATTTTAATAAGGGCTTGGTGTTTGTCATTTTAAATGACATAAGTTATGTTATTTTTAGAAAGAGATAGACACAGAAAATAAAAATAATGGGAGAGAGAAAGTGGGTGGTGTTTTTTAATTTAAAATTTAAATAAAAAAATTTATTATGTATCTATCTCTCTCTTAAAATGTCATAACTTTATGTCATTTAAAATGACAAACACCTTTCCCTTTTAATAAATAATAAATAAAATTATTTAATGTAATTTTAAATTTTTAAATATATATATATATATAATTAAACAAGCTTTATATTTCTCATGTTATATGAAATAGATTTTTTAAACCATAGATATAAAATTTATGTAAAATTCATATGTTAAAAAAAGTTATGTGTGAGGTCATGTTAACACAAAGATCGAAGAGGGTGTAGGAAAATTTTTCTTCTCATATTATGTGAGAAGTATAAAACACTAATTAAAATAATACAACGGTTAGTATCTATCTCTCTTGTATTATTAACGGATAAAATTAGGAGTGTTCGCGGTCTGGATTGGATCGGTTTTAGAAGCAAAAAACATCCGATCCAATCCCTTCGGTTTGATCATATAATCATCCATTCAGTTTGGATTTTTTTTCAAATTCGATCCGATCCAATCCAATTTTTTCGGTTTGGATTTGATTGGTTTTCGGTTTTTTGAAAATCTTAAAATTTGTTTCGTGGTTATTGTGCAAATAAATCTTTTGTATAATAGGCTTTGTAATTTTTTTTTTTTGAAATAGGAAAGCATCAGTAAACGATAATATAAATTTTTTTTTGGCAATGAGATATGGAGCTTTACACAGATAAAATTTTGTTGATAAGATGTGACTGGGTTTTTTCTTGGGTTTAATTGATGGGTTAATGGGTGTTATGTTTAGAAATTTTTGGGATATAATTGGGAAAAGACCCAAATAAGTAGAGGAAAATTAATATATTGGATCGGTTTGGATCAACCCATCCGAAAACCGATCCAATCTAATTAAAATTTGCGGGTTTTTTTCGGTTCTCGATTTTTCGATTTTCGGTTTATTCGGTTATCGGTTTTTTGGTTCGGTCTCCGCGGTTTGAATCGGTTTGGATCAATTGATGAACCCCCTAGATAAAATAAGAGGAACACAAGATTTTCATGGTGTCTCAATCTCTTTCCTCCTTCTTCCTTGTTATGAATTTATTTATTTTCTCATTTTGATTTTTTTATCTTAATTTTTCAATGTTGGTGTTGAAAATTTTTAATTATCCGAATACATAATTCCAATCCAACCTTCTTCCGAATTATTGACAGGTTACCTTTATAAAGTTAGGTTGAGGCTGATTGGACGGTTAAGTGAAAAATATTGGTTTTATCAAACAACAATATAATGTGAAATTCGCAGTTCTTAGTTGTGCATTTAAGATGAACTTGTGTCATGTATCCTTCATATCCTATGTCGAATCTCTTTCTTTTATAAATATTCCTATTATTCATTTCTTTTATAAATTGGCCTGCAGCAATGAATGAATGATGCGATGAACCTTAAAAATTTCCTTAAGGTACTGCGATCATTTTAATGTATCTTTTTAAAAGTCACTAAAATAATAAAAGTAATTATGTTTCTCATATTAATTTTATTTTATATACACACTTTTTTCATCTCTCATCTCTCATCTCTCATCTCTTTAATGGATTTCACATATTTTTTTCTGTATTATATGAGATAAGTTTTCTCATAATATATTTCTTTAAATAAAATTTTGAAATACATTATTAAAATAATACAATAAATCCTACATGGAAGGATACGATGCCAGTCTTGTACGGAAAAAGTGGAGAACTGGTTAGATTATGTCATCTATCAAATACTAACAAATATAAGGGATTATATTTCAAATATGGGATTGCATTTTCTCATGCAACATGAGAGGAGTTTTTCCCCCTACACTCACAACCAAGTGGGCTCATTAATTTACAAAAAATAAAAAAAATAAAAAATATTAACATGAAAATCGAGCTCTCACAACATGAGAGGAACTTTATTCCTACCACATGAGATTTATTTATCCCTTCAAATATATACTAACCACGGTTAAATCATGACATATGTTCGTAATTTTCTATTTTTTTTCGTAACCACATATGTTAGTAACTTAATTTTTTTTTAAACTTACCAATGTTTTATAATTGGCATAATTCAGTAAGCGTTGAACCTTTATTACATGAGGAGTCGTTATATTATTTTGATAATATATCTTAAAATTATATTATTCCGATAGCTTTTACTGTTTTTTGGATTAGAATGATCGATTTGGGAAACTGTGATCAAAATGTTACTGTTCACTAAATTTTTTATCTAAATACCACGCGAACAGTGTTATTTTCTAATATGTCACGTGGGCAAGTTCGCTGGACACTGTAACGAACTCGTTTGCTGACGTGTCACATTTTTAGTGGACACCAAGTTCGTTACACGGGATAGCGAACTTGGTACTTTTTTTTAACTTGGTACTTGTTATCCACTAGAAACATGACACGTCAGCAAACTGAGTTTGCTACAGTGCCCAACGAACTTGCCCTCGTGACATATTGGGAAATAACACTATTCGTGTGACATTTAAGTAAAAAACTTAATAAACAGTAACATTTTGATCCGTGTTGCTGATTTGGGCGTACCGAGTAATACAAGCACATTTTCAGTGAAACGGAAGTAGGGCCTCCTAATGCTCTACTATTCATTCAGTAGTATATTTATTTAATAAAAAAATAAAGAATGACGATCATGTTTGTGCGGAAAGAAGAAAAAGATAATTTTTTTATCCAAATATCACTTGTTGAATGACAGATATACAGAAGATAATCTTTCTTTAAGAGAATGAATAGTGTTATCATTAATTTATTCTTAATTGTTGGTAAAAATATAT
Organism: Gastrolobium bilobum; assembly: GCF_033153095.1. Taxonomy (NCBI): domain Eukaryota; kingdom Viridiplantae; phylum Streptophyta; class Magnoliopsida; order Fabales; family Fabaceae; genus Gastrolobium; species Gastrolobium bilobum. The sequence goes on from NW_026899889.1 coordinate 58,200, forward strand.
CTTATAATATATTTATTATATAATTTAATATAAATTTAATTAAACTAATCACCGATGATATAGTGATCTAGCTAGTACCTCCGAGTTTATGACCGGAACAAGTTAAAATAATACATAGTTACCTTTTTCCAATATTTGATTAATGATGCATAGAGTGCTCAATACATCTATATCACTGAAAATATTTTTGAGCAATACATCTACCAAGATCATGTGTCTATATATGCTCCTCCTGCTTTATATATTCCTTATGACTTTATTATTTAATAGAAATTAATGCTTATTATATTATAGGGTATAATTTTATCTCCTACATACACACAAAAGTTTGTGGGGTCTTTATGAGGCTATGTAAAAAGAATAGAGAGAAAAAAAATTCACACACTTTTATTTATGTGTAAAAAATAAAATTATCTCCTATAACATAAGAAGTACTGAACCTTATTTAATAACATATATCATTTTACATTTGAATACTTCTAATTATTTAATTATAATTGAATTTATCTTAATTCTCTATGAACATCTATTCTAATATTTATATCTAAAATTTAAAATGGTTATTTTTTTTTGATAAAAATATATACTAACAAAGTCCGACATAGTTGATAGATAGCAACTAGATCCCTAAAACATGTTGGTAGATATTTGATTTCTAACTGTGCGTATAAAAAATATTTTATTAGTAAAGACAAAATCCACTTCAGTAACTTTTATGCCTCGAGAAAATTTTGACCGTCGATTTACCAATACCCTAAGTTATATATATATATATATATATATTCTTACAATTTATTTTTATTTATAACCTCTTATAAATATATTTTAATTGTTAATTTTTACTAATTAATGATTATTATTTTTATAAATTAAATTTATTAATTAATTATTAATTTATAATAAATAATAATATTAACCGGCAAAAATTAATAGTTAAAATATGATTATAAATGAAAATAAATTATATATATATATATATATATATATATATATATATATATGCGCGCGCGTCCCAATTTCCAAATAATAATGCTGCTGCACTACGAATGATAGCCTTTCTTAGGTGATTTTTTCTCTTAATATTTTGAGCTAATAAAGATTACTTTGAACTTGTAATTGCATTGAACAATAATTCATGCAGCGAAAGTTGTTGACAAAGTGAAGAAGAATACATTGCAGTCATGCTGCCCACAGAGAGGTTCAACAATAAGTGAAGTCTTTGAACCAAACACCCATTACAGTTTTTCCTTGCTTTCCCTAATCCCAGTCATGCTTTTTTCATTGAACCATTTTTTATTTTTATTTTTTAAAAAAGAAAGTGCCATTTTTATCAATCTAAGTCCATGCTTTTTAAATATACAGCTTTTCAATAAGAAAATTCATCTTTTCCTCTCATTCAAACTTTCAATTAGACTTTACTTTGGCTCATTTAAAAAAGAAAGTGCCATTTTTATCAATTCATCTTTTTAAATACCCCATTCACATATTTTGTTTTGAGCTGGTTTTCACTTCTTCTCATCAAATTCATTTTACATTAATAGTTAATCATTTCTCAAGTCAAACGTTTGATGTAAAAACTCAAATATTCATTTAAGGTCAATATTTAACCAACAACTTCATTTTATTATTTTAATTTTTTCCTTATTCTTAACTCTTAAGTAACTGTGGGAATTAAACAAAAAATCACAAGAAAGAATCTTACTACCAAATAATAATAATAATAATAATAACAAAAAAAAAACACCGTAGAAGAAGAAAATGAAGAAAGAAAGCATGAAAATATCAATCACGGTATATATACTATATTACACAATATCGATAATAAAAAAATGTAGACATGATGTATCCTAAAAAAAATAAAAATGTAGATGATCAAAATTCAAAATCCCCTTATTTCTGCTAACGCCTACAACAAATAATAATAATAATAATAATACATGAATATATCATAAACTCTCAAGTATAAATAGATCATAGCTAAGCCATGAATCTAATCTGTATACGAAAACCTACGAATGACAACTTAGGGCTTTAACACGGCGAGCATTGACAACACGAGAGAGACGCCTATCATCACAGCCGAGCCGGTCACAGATCCAGCCACACCGGCATCGGGAGACTGCGCCGGAGCCGACGATGGCGCCAGATCTTGGGCGGAGGCGACGAGGGAAAGCAGAGCAACGCCGAGGACGACGGCAAAAGCCTTGAATGTGCTCACTGGGGCCATGGCAAAGTGGTAGAAAGAGAGAAAGCACGAGCGTATGTGTTTTGAGAAGCCACACAAAATGAAAGAGAATGGTGAGTTTTAGAAGAAAGAGAAATCTATATTTATAGGGAGATAGAGGGAAAACGCGGACACGTGGTAAGACAGGGTGGGCATGGGCAACAACCAACAGGTGTTGTTTGGGGCTTTGGGCATACAACTGGCTTTAAGTCGGTGACTCTTTCTCCCTCTCTAGAACTATGTGCTGTAAAGTCTTATATATCTAGAACTATGTGCTGTAAAGTCTTATATATATATATATATATATATATACATGGTATAGAATCTTTTGATATTGGTGTCAAATTTAAAGTTTGACATTTTATCTAAGAGCCGTTAGATCAAAGAAGATCAATGGTGTCACATGCTTACAAATCAGAGTCGTTGATCTTTTTTGATCTAATGACTCTTATATGTGGTGTCAAACTTTAAATTTGACACCAGTGTCAGATAAGAATATGGTACCAAATGATTGGTTTGCTTCATTAATCAGTTGCCTTTAAATAGGCTTAGAATAAATACAAATAATTTGCAAAACTTGAAAAGAAACTAACTAACTAATCGCCTAAAGCTGTACGTGAAAATAGGCTAACAACATACTAACAATATCAACAACTATGCTAACAAGCTATTAAATAGGAAACTACTAGGATTACAAGGAAACAGAATATATTTACATGCTAACTGCATATATTCTTCCAACTCTCCCCCTCAAGTTGGAGCATGTAAGAATGAAATGCCTAACTTGGGAAGGAATGCAAGAAATACAGATTGTCCCAAAGCTTTGGTGAAAAGATCTGTCAGCTGAGCGGAGGAGCGAACATGTGAAGTAGCAATGGTGTTCGCCTGAATGTGTTCTCGAACGAAATGACAGTCTAGTTCAATGTGTTTCGTTCGCTCATAAAAACGGGGTTAACAGCAATATGAAGAGCTGCTGTATTATCACAAAATAACTGCATGGGTGTTGAATGATTTACACCAAGAGACGCAAGGAATCCCTTTAACCAAATTAACTCTGTTGTAGCAGCTGCCATAGCTCTATACTCAGCTTCAGCAGAAGAACGTGCAACTGTGACCTGCTTCTTTGTTCTCCATGAAATAGGTGATGTGCCCAACATAACAAAATAACCAGTAACAAATCGTCTTGTAAGAGGACAAGAGGCCCAATCGGAATCATAATAGGCATGAATGCGGAGATCACATGCGCTTTTTAATAGAAGTCCTTGACCAGGATTTTGTTTCACATACCTTAACACTCGTAGGACCGCATCGTAGTGACCTTGTTTTGGATGCTGCATAAATTGAGAAAGGGCATGTATAGCATAACTCAAATCTGGTCTTGTAATATTTAAATAAATCAGTTTTTCAATCAGTCTCCTATATCTCTTAGGATTTTCGATATCTGGGCCATCAGCAAGACCAAGTCTATGATTTTGTTCAATAGGAGATACGGCTGGTTTGCTTCCACTAAGACCTGCTTCATGTAAAATATCAAGAGCATATTTTCGTTGACACAAAAATATCCCTTCTTTGTTACGGGCTATCTCAATTCCAAGAAAATATTTTAGCTTGCCTAAGTCCTTGATTTTAAAACACTTGTTTAAATATTCCTTGACTTGATTACATGCTTGAGTATTATTTCCTGCCAACACTATATCATCAACATAAACTAGAAGAGCAAGAAAAATATCACCTCTTTGGAATGTGAACAAGGTATAATCTGCATGAGATTGTTGAAACCCGTATTTTATAAGTGATGAGCTCAATTGCTAAACCAGTTTCTTGGAGATTGTCTCAATCCGTAGAGAGATTTTTTCAAACGACAGACTTGATCTTTTGTTCTATTGCTAAATCCTGGAGGGAACTTCATATACACTTCTTCATTAAGCTCTTCATTTAGGAACGCATTATGCACATCCAGTTGATGCAATTCCCACTGCTTGGCTGCTGCAATAGCCAAAAGAGTCCTAACACTAGTCATTTTTGCAACGGGCGCATATGTCTCACCAAAGTCTTCGCCTTCTATCTGATGGTTACCTTCAATAACTAACCGTGCCTTATATCTTTCCACGATTCCATCAGAATGATATTTTATTTTGAAAACCCATTTGCTAGGTAATGCTCGTCGATTAGAAGGCAAAATCGTGACTGCCCATGTTCCATTATCTTCTAGTGCATTAATTTCTTTTCTCATAGCTTCTACCCATTGTGGATTTTGCATGGCTTCTTTAAAATGACGAGGCTCACATCCTGCATCAAGAGCTGCTACAAATGCACGATGGGATGGAGAAAATTTAGATAAACTAAGAAAATTACATAATGGATATTTAATACCTGACCTTGCATTTGAAGAGTGACTGATTTGGGTAGCAGGAAGAGATTTATATGATTCGATAGCATTGCATTCATAATCTTGAAGATATGCTGGAGTTTTCCTTGCTCGCTGGTTTCGGCTTGCTACTGGTTGCGGTTCTGCTACTGTTGATGGCAATACAAGCACCTGATCGTTGCTCCCCCTGTCAACTGTATCGGATTCAGAAGTTGCTAGACAATCAGCGTCGCCTGCCTGCTCGCAAATTGCACCAGTTTGACCAACGTCATGGTTTGGAAGTGCGGCATGTCCAGTGTCATTTGCATGTGCCTGAACTGCACCAATATTATCGGCATCTGCATGCGTCCGAAGTATACCATTGTGATCAGCGTCGTCTGCCTGATAATCAACCAGCATGTTTTGTGTCTCATGGGAAAGGGGGATTGCAGATGAAAACTCAGGTTGATGCGATGATAAGGAAGCCAAAGGAAAAATTTCTTCATAGAATTTCACATCCCTGCATACAAAAAATTCTCTATTTTCCAGATCATATAATTTCCACCCCTTTTGAGTAACCGGATATCCTATAAACATGCACTTGCGAGAGCGAGAAGCAAATTTATCCGTAGGTTTTGGTCTAACATTAGCATAACACAAACATCAAAAAATCTTCAAGTGTTCATAATTTGGAGCCTCCCTATATAAAACTTCGTGAGGTGTACTACCAGATAAAATTTTGGATGGTGTTCTATTAATTAAATGGACTTTTGCAAGCACACTTTCTTCCCAAAAATCGACGGGTAAACAAGCTTGAAATAATAATGCCTGAGATACATTTAAAATATGTCTATGCTTTCGCTCTACTCGTCCATTCTGTTCTGGTGTATAAACACACGATGTTTGATGAATTATCCCATTATGATGATATAACTGCAGCAATTTATTTGATTTAAATTCGGACCCGTTATCAGAACGCAATATTTTTATCCTTTTTCCAAATTGAGTTCTGATCATAGCAATTTTTTTTTGAATACGATCGCATGTTTCCTTCTTTTCAGCTAACATATATACCCAAACAAATCGACTGAGATCATCAACAATCGTTAAAAAATAATGTGCATCTGAAGAAGAAGAAGAGCGATAGGGCCCCCATGTATCACAGTGAATTAAATCAAAACATTCTTTACTGCGATTATTACTTGAATGAAACATAGTCCTAGTGTGCTTGGCCAGACAACAAATGGTACATGCCGTTTTAGTTACTGTAATTTTAGCTGACATATGGGAAAACAATGGAAGCAAAGACACAACTTCATAGGATGGATGACCCAACCGCTTGTGCCACAACTCTGCAGACTCCTGAATTCTCACAGTAGAAACTGAAGCATGCTTTGGTTGAAACACATAAACTCCTGCATGAACATCACCCAATCCAGTCTGCCTCATCAATGCTTGGTCCTGTAAAATACATTATCCATTAGTAAATATTAGTTTATTATCACTCCGCTGTAATAACTGAGAAACTGAAATCAAATTGCACCGCAAATGAGGAACAAATAAAACGTTAGACAATGTGAACTCATCATTAAACACCATTGTCCCTTGTTGTTCGGCATGAGTAAGTGCACCATTAGGTAACCCCACTGCTAGGGGTTTAATTTTTGTAACATTAGTCAGTAATTCCAAAGAACCTGTCATGTGCTGCGAGACACCACTATCAATAAGCCATTGTGTCTGAATAGCCTTACCAGATAATTGGTCAGTAGCCTGATGAGAGTGATCCACCAGTGTCATGAGTTTATGCACTACTTCTGGAGTGAGGACTGAATAAGTCGCTGCATTTGCTGTTGAATAAGGAGCTAAAGGTTGCGACATATTTCCTGGTTGAAAAACATCTGAAGCTTGCACCGCGAAGGCTTGCTCATGCATCCCATGTCCACCTGATCGTCCCCTTCCACGGCCGCGAGGTGCACCACGGGTAAAGGGAAAGCCAATAATTTTCCAGCAACGGGAGGGATCATGATTAGTCTTCCCACAGTGTGGACACGGTGTGCGAGCAACCAAGGGATCAACAATCATGCGCGATGTAGCAACCGCTTTTCCTCCATCAATTTCCGTACGCGTTGTGTAAGCAACGACAGCACCTGGATCATCATGGCCGCGTGCAATGGCGCGGTGTGTTTCCTCCTGTGTAACAGTTGCATAAACCTTATTCAAATTTGGAAGAGGAGAAGCATTAAGAATTTGAGAACGTAAGTTCCCAAATGATGCTTCATCCAATCCCATGAGAAACTGGTACACTCGTTCATGTTCTCTAACTTCTTCGATTTCTTTTGCCAATGCACAATTATCTCCACACGCGCATGATTTGGAAATCTTGCTGCCTTCGAGCTCATCCCAGATTGCGCAGAGTTTGGTGTAATATTCACCAACGGTGCTTCCCTGCTGTCGTGTGTGTGTGAGAGAAGCTCGGAGTTGATACTGTTTAGGAAAATTCTGAACAGCATACCTCTCCTTTAAGTCGTCCCACAAGTCTTTGACGTCATCAAAACATTTGATCAGCGGTTGCAACTGAGGGTCGATTGTGTTGTGAATCCACCCATTTATCATCGAGTTGCACCGGACCCATGCACGCCATTCCGCAGCGTTATCCTTTTCTGGTTTCTTCACATCACCAGTGATGAAACCTAGCTTGTTCTTTGCACTGAGTGCATTTTTCATTAACTTGGCCTAATTATCATAATTGGCCTCTCCACGCAGCTGCACGATGGTTAGAATCACACCTGGATTATCCGATCCTCCTAGATAAAAAGGAGAGTCAGGATCCGAAGGCTTCAGTGTGCTGCTGTGTTCTCTTGCCATTTCTCACGCACTTGTGTTTGCGGAAGTATTTCGTAGGATCGCTCTGATACCAAGATAAGAATATGGTACCAAATGATTGGTTTGCTTCATTAATCAGTTGCCTTTAAATAGGCTTAGAATAAATACAAGTAATTAGCAAAACTTGAAAAGAAACTAACTAACTAATCGCCTAAAGCCGTACGTGAAAATAGGCTAACAGCATGCTAACAATATCAACAACTATGCTAACAAGCTATCAAATAGGAAACTACTAGGATTACAAGGAAACAAAATATATTTACATGCTAACTGCATATATTCTTCCAACTGTGTCAAAGGATCCTGCCCCTATATATATATATATATAAGTTTGATGTTTGTCATTTTAAATGACATAAGTTATGTCATTTTATGAGAGAGATAGACACATGAAATGGAAATCATGAGAGAGATAAAGTGGGTGATTTTTTTAATTTAAATTTTAAATAAAAAATAAAATTATGTGTCTATCTCTCTCTTAGAAGGACGTAAGTTTATGTTATTTAAAATGACAAACACTTTCTCCTATATATTGAAGAGGCAAGTTATATTTATAAATTTTTTTGTTTACAAACTCTTACAAATTACACTATCTTCTCTCGGGAGAACACTAATTTCACTATGTTCTCTCGGAAGAAGATAGTGTAATTTGTAAAAAATTATCAAAAAAATTTATAAACATATCCTTCTCCTATATTAAAAGGAAATGCATAATTAAAATAATAGAAAGATACTAAATAATAGAAAGGTCAGTATCTGTCTCATGTTATTCACGTATAAAATAAGAGGAACACAAGATTATCATGGTCTCTCAATCTTGTTATGAATTTATTTATTTTATCATTTTGATTTTTTTATCTTAATTTTTTAATGTTGGTTACGAAAAATTATAATTATCCGAATACATAATTTCAATCGAACCTTGTTCTGAATTATTGACAGGTTGCCTTTAGAGTTAGTTTGAGGTGGGTGATTGACTTTTTTTCTTCTAATTATGTAATAATTTGCATATATTTTAAAAATTAAATAATAATTAAATGAGGAGTATTAAATAAAATATTTAATTCTTTTAATTAATTTAAGTTAAAACATCTTTTTAAGAAAAAATCCATATTAAATATTTCGCGATAAAAATGCAGTGGACAAAATTACCTGAAACTTAAAGATAATTAGAGATTATTATTTCATAAATTTTATGAAATTAAAATCACAACAACATATTTATTAATATTAGTAGGAAACTCTAGTATTTAAAATTAAATCACTTTTTGTGAAAAATGAGGATACTGCATGTTTTGCGATGAAACTTGTAATAACTTGAACCCATAAATTATGATTTTAGGGATTTATTCAATAATTAAAATAGGATAATTAGAGAAAAATTATGATTCTTAAATTAAATCACTTTTCGATAAAAGTGTAAATAATGTGTAATTCACGGTAAAATTGTGTACGAGTGAAATTAACTAGAACCTAAAAATAAATTAGTGATTATCACTAGAAGAAATTTTAAGATAGTCAAATGAAAGTTGGGAGGGAGATAATTGTTAAAGGTGCATGAACTAATACCGGTTGAGTCAAGTGAGACTGCCTAATATTACTTAAAACACTCATGTCCTCTTATTCCTCATGACATTTACGTAGAAACACTGTTGCTAGACCTAGAGTTGCTCCCTTCTTCATCCTTAAGAAAGACCACACTTTTCTCCATGGAAACTATCAAAGACCTCACCTTTCCTCTTCTCTATTCCATTTGATCACCCTAAATTCTTCCAAGCAAGCATCTTGGTGAGGAAAAACTCCATCTTGGATATGCAAAGATTCTGCCCTTGAGTGTAGAGGTGCCATTCTTCCATTTGTAAGAGCTTGGATGCTTTTTTCTGACTTGGGCGAAACCTCTTGGTGAGAAAGAATCAAAGTTTGGTGAAAAAGAATCAACCTTGGCACTCCAAATTCGTTCACCTTGCTAGATGGACATGGAGAAAGGACATAGAGTCTAGAAAGTCTTCTCTTTTTCTGTTTTGAAGCTCAAGGGTATATACCCCAACCATTTCCCTTTGTGTTTCATGAAAATGATATGTTAAATTATGAAACATTAAGGATGTCATGACATACGAGTGTTAGGTAATGAAAATATGTGTATAAAAGGTATTCTAAGACAATGGGAATGTTAAAATGGTATTTTGTTGGATAATCTCGTGCTAGGTTGCAGTTTTTGGCCCCTGTCGCGAAATATCCGGATAATGAGACAAAACGAATATATTTTAGTAAAAATTTGATATCTCGAGTTACAAAGCTCTAAACCAAGTGAGGTTTGGACCTATGTGAAGCTAACACATAGGGCTATAGCTCTGTAAAATTTAAAATCCATTGGATAAGTGGATTGATCGTAGTTTAAGCTTGAAGTCGAGACCTAATTGTTGAAAATTTAGTTTACATCAATCACTTTGCGAAAGATATAACCAAAGTTATACAACTTTAATTGAGACATATAATATGTTGTTTGAAAGCTTGAGATGTCTAGTTTAACATAGTAAAATATTAAATTTTTTGGTAAAGAGTTAAAATACCATTTTTAAAAATGGTAAATAAGGTTTGATGTCGTATTCACAATTAGAGTTAATTTCCTTGGAATGCTCTGCAAGGAAATGATTTATATACTCTATTGTACGTATAAGTGAGGTTTTAATGTTGTGGGACCTTAGGAAGTGGACTTAGTTCCTCCCACCTTGAGTTAGTGTCCCTACGTAAAGAATGACTACATAAAAGATAATACTGAAATAAATGTTGTAAACTAGTATAGTTGCTAATTGCCTTTACATCTTTGAAATATGTTGTGATTTGGTGAGGGCCTATGAATGTGGTCCTTTGGATACTGAGAGTACATTAAAGTTTGCTGCTAATAAAGGTAAGCTTTCGGTTCTCAGGCTTAATCCCTTGTTTGTTTCACCAAACTCTATGGAAGGTTGGTTTATGTTTGGAAAATGATTTATGTACTGATGTATATCTGATATCTTGGGAAATGATTTGTGGCATAATATGTTGATATATATATGCGGGTGTGATAGTGTGTACCTACAGAAGCAAGCTGCATCCCTGGGTGTTGGGCATAAGGCTGCATCCCAATATCAATATCTACTGGCCAGAGAATAAAGTATGCATTACGCACGTCTGAAATATACCAAAAATATATTCAGCATTATGTATTTTATTATTCTGTTGCACTTATCATACTTGTAAGTGAACTTGAGGCGGAGTGATCCTTCGAGAATCCTAATTTATTGAGATTGTCATCTCACTCCGTTTGAGAAACATTTTTCAGGTGTTGAGACTTATGGTATGGGTGCATCTTGAGGCAAGAGGCCGACCTAGAGATACTGACATGTTGCATTTCTTTCATACGATAGTTGTATATTAGTTTGAGACATGACTATTATTTATCATATCACACTATTTTTACATCTGTGATGAGTATAGGAGTTGTCTATGCCATGTTGCAATAAGCTTGTTTACTTTGTTAGGGAATATGTATAAGCTTAAGGTGCTGAGCACTTGTGATTTTTCAGTTATAGGACATATGACATAGTTACCTATACTGTCACGATTGAGATATTGTATAATATGAAGCCTGTGTAATGGATGACTAGGAAATTAATGAATTTAGTAAAGTGGCATGGAATAAGTAACTTACTTAATGGATCGTTAGGAAGATATACAATGCCAAAGATGTAAGTAATATGATAACTTACATAACAAGTAATGTACGTTCTAGATGATACCTTAAGGTCTATAAGGATCATTCTTATTAACTAAACATAAAGAAACTTGTGTAGAGAAAAGATGTAAGTTTTAAAGAGTTGTCTCTTGGAGGTATAAATTATGAAACCTATCCGTATATGTTTTAAAATAAAAAGAGTTTCAATGCCATAATTGGACGTGTGTAAATGTGAAGAATGAAGTAGGTATAACGAAGTAACCAATGGCTAAGAGGAGACCTTAAACTTAAGGATATTCTCTTGTAAGACATAGATCATGAAATATGTAAGTAAGCATACATGTAATTTGTAAGTAAGAAAGCTGAATAAATCATGTATAGTATGCAATTAACTTGACATGCAGGTAATGATTATAATTTAATGAAGAATAGAAAAAGTTTATTCACATTTTTACACGAGTTTAATTGGAAATTTATTTCAATAGCTTCCGCATTATTTGGTTAATTAGTTGCGCTTAATATCTTTGTGATGATAATACACTAGCTGTAGACAGGGTGTTATAGATTACATTAAAAATTATAACTTTGTTCCTGTCCCAAAACTATATACTAATTTGCCCCCATTTAACCGTTGACCAGACCAATTAAGTGATTAAAAGAGCCACCCAATTGATTAGTGTCGAGGTAATACGGTAATTGATTCCTATACTGGTTTAATCGATTAACTTTGCCCATGTATAATCGTTGATTAGACAAAATAATCGGCTACAAGAGACACCTAATCGATTTAGTGTCGCAGATTAAGTTAATTGATTACTTCAGTGGTGTAATCGATTAACTTTCGTCAGATTTATTTTTTACAAACCCTCATCTTGACCGAAGAAGGGTTAAAACAAAGAGGTAATCGAGTACCCTTAAACTCTAACTCTCAAAATTGTGATTTTTGCTACAAATTTTCCTCAACTCGTGTGGTGGGTTCTTTTCCCAACATCATTCGCTCTTTTCTCCAAGTGATTGGCACGTATTTTTTGGTTGGCTTGATTTTTTCTCAATTCTTTTTTCGAATTTAAGAACCCTAGACCGATTGTTGGTGTTTTTGTTAGATTGACATGATTTTTTGATTTGATTTTTCGATTTTATGGTTGTTTAGTTTAGGTTTTGATGATTATATATGGTTTAGGGTTTGTGGTTGTATAGGTTTCGTAATTTTTTTTGTGTACTTTTAGGACTGCTTTTTTACTTTTTTTATTATGTTTGTGCTTTGTGTTGTTGATAAATTTTCATGTGTTTTTGTAGGTTTGTGTTGTTATCATGGATGAAAGATGACCCTCAAAGAGATTCGCGGCCGAAAGATGATCCAAGCATCGCCAAGACGATTCTTCTTCTTTAAGGACTGTTGAGCCTGACCTTGTAGACTCGCCATTTGGATATTTGCTCGATGATGATCCTGCAGAGTATGCAAAATTTATGTCTAATTTTGTTAGCATAGGCATTTGTGAGCCGAAGTCATTGGATTCAACATTCTTTTTGACGGAGGGATTTAACATAGTGGTACTGTTAGAGCAGTCACGTCTGAGAATGCTTGCAGATGTGTCGTGCCCTTATTTAGAGGTTATGGTGAAGACCTTCTACTATAATCTCAGCTCTTTGCAGGGTGAGTTGAGGTCTCGTGTTTGTGACGTGGACATAGTGATGATAACTCCTATATGGACGGAGTTATATGACGACAAATCCTATATGGATGAAGTTATCAGGGTACGACTTTGATGCTCATCCTGCAGCCATTTATGATAGGGAACATAATTCCTTAATTGATGGATATGTGCGGGGGAATATTGTGGAAGAGAAGAGGAGGCATAATCGCGCGTGGGTTTCTGTTATTTGTGGTGTGGGACTGCTTGATGATCGCATCCTGTTATACATTATGACCCACATATTGTTCTCATGAGCTTTTAATCATTGGGAGGGTGATGAAGTGTGAATTTGTTATGATGTGGGCCATCCATCACAACATACAAGTCAACGTGAGGCACTACATATGCATTCTTATGTATAAGGCTAAGATTAAGGGTGCATTTCCATATGTTTTCCTCGTTCAGAGGATATTGCAGCATTTTGGTGTTCCCATGAAGACTAAGCGTATGAAGACAGTCAGAGTTTGGAATGCTAAGTTCGAAAAGTGTCTACTAGAGCAGTGCAGGATCTTAAAGGTAAGGGGTGTGTGGCAGTGGAAAACACAACTTGAGGTTGAAGTCCCAATGGTTGAGGAGGATGCATACATGGCTGAGGCTAAGGCTGAGGCACACGGGGATGATGATGATGATGATCATGCTGATGGTGCTGACCTGCCAAAGATGGTTGAACCTGAGGATGGATACACTTTTCATGACGTGATAAAGGCATTAATGCCACCATACAGAGAATAGATCGCATGGATTATTGACAAAACTAGAGGTAGGCTCGCATGGAGCTTTGATAGGACCAGAGGTGAGTTAGCATGTAGTGTCAATTTAAAGGTATGGAGGAGAGGTTTGATCGCCTGGAGGTTGGATTTGGACAGGCTCTTGGGACCGTGGATGAGAAGGAAGTCGATGATGATGATGATGATCAGGAGACCAGCTCATAGTATATTTTGGGTTTGTTTTATGTATGTGGTGTTGTTATAGGATTTTGATTTATTTTTCCTTTATTTTGTATTTTTTCCTCTATGTAACAAACTTTTATTAATGAAATGGATGTTTATTTGTTCAAGTTTTAGCATATTATTGTTAATATACGCAACTCTTGAATTTTGAAAATTGGAACGAAGGATTAATATTGTAACTTTTAACCTGAAATAGGATAAAGACCCACAAATTCGTGTAACTAGTCCAAATATAGTAATACATGTGGAATAAATCAAGTTTAGGGTTTTAATGTAGCTAAATTGGGATGACTAACAAGGAGGGAGAAGAGCAAAGAGCACTAAAAAGATTGTGGTAACCAATGTAAATCTATAGACAGAGAATATGGACTAAAAATGTTATGGTTAAGAATGTAAAATGAAATAGAAAGGAATGTGGTAAGCTAGTGTTGTAATGGGTGTATGAATGCACCAAAATAAATTAAAAATTATTAGTTTATTGAAACTGATACAAAAACTATTACTGTTATTTGAAATTCTTACTCAAGCTGCTTGTATTCTTTGCTTTTTTGGTATATCGACCTTAATTACAACTCTTAGGCGAGTTGGCCTCTCGAGTATCCTCACAAGTTTTAACTCTTTGAGCTGACTATGAGACTAATTCCAATTCGGGGCTTAGTCACAGTTAAAGTTCTTTGTCCTTCTTCAAAGATGTATTTGGTGGGAATTGAGCTCAAGTTCTTTTTCCACTCTACTCAGCTTGTGTTACTAATTGAGCTACACTCATTGGGTTGCTTATATTCTTCTTTAACTTCTTCAAAAGAAAGAAAAAATTATAGTTAGATAAATTTCAAAGTAAATATTATTTTTAATCTCAAAATATTAATTAATATGAATGTATCTTTTAAAAAATTAATATTTTTAAAATTAAAATAGTTCTTTTACAGAATTGATGTAATGAAGTGAATATTATTTTTGGGTATTAATTGACTGAATTAATGACAATTTCCTATAAAAAATAAATAAGTGTTATTCTAGAATAAAGTTAAAACCCCACTTGTTTAAATAAAATTATTTATTTTACCAAAAAGATAAAAAAAATTTATTTATCCCTTAATATTATTTATCATAATTTTTTTTTCAAGTTTTTCTAAATTTTAAATTATTAGAAACTTATATAGGAGTAGTGAAGCCTACGTAACATTAATTCAATCATTTAACAAATAAATATTATTTTCATCCATTTGTTCATAGATTACACGACTAGTTTGATTCGAGTCTGGTTGGATCACATGAGTTACAAAACTCTTCATACCAAGTTTTAACACAAATTTGTTTCCAAGACTTGAACTCGAGACCATTGGTTAAACTTTATCACGTGTTTGGTGGTAGTTACAATAACCTGAATAATTAAAATGTGTAAATTGGAATTATTTAATGATTAAAAAGGGTTAATTAGATGGAAAATCCAAATTTTAGGTTAAATCCCCATTTTGAAGCCAAAGTGCAAATATTAAGAATTTTAGGGTAATAATACAATTATACAAAATAGGTGAGACCCAAAATAAATTAACTATGTAATACACTCCACGCTAACTGCATAATCATAATTAATGTTTAAAAATAATGATTAAGTGACTTAAGTCCATGGAGTGTAGAAAAAGGAAAATGGAAGGGGCAAGATGGTCATTTGATTGGGTTAGATATTTTAAAATATTCAAAACTCTCTTTTCCCACGACAACATATCTTTTCCAAGGGAGAAAGAAAACTTTTTTTTTCTTCCCCTCTTCTTGTACGGCCAAGACTTGAAGGAACCCACCACCATTTTTATTTTGTTCACCTACCTCCACCATTGAAACCAACCTTGAAGCTATGGAGTTGGAGAAAACCCACATCCTTTTTGTAACCATGGAGGCGCCACCTAGGGCTAAGAAAAGGAAGGGTGTTCTTCCATTGTTAAAGCTTGAAACCTTGCCATCTTCTGGCTTTTGTGTGGTTTAAGGTAAGAGAACCCTTTCCCTTTGAGTTTTACGTGGGTTTCATGATTTGGGGTTAGGGTTTTGATTATATGAAATTGGGGGGTTTTGGTGTTTTCGTGAGGAAATTGTGAAATTGACACTTGAACCTTATGATTATATTGTAGAAGTGTTGTTGAGTTGTGTTGAAAGTGGATGGAAACCACCATTGAGCAATGAATTGTACTCTTGAAAATCTCAAGAATTAAAGGTAAGTCTCTAAATAATGCTCTTGGTGAATTAGAGCATTTAACTAGATAAGTTCATATGAATATGGATGAATTGATTGATTGTGGCTCTATAATCTTTGAAAAAGGAGCATTGGTAGTAATAGCCATGGATTTGGTGGTGATAGATAACCATTGAATCAACCTTGGGCTGGGTTTGATTTTTAACATTTCAAGATTTTGGGTAAGTTTCTAAACTTATAGCCTTGTGAAATTATAAGCTTTGGCTTGATAATTACTGTGTTGTATGTGTTGTTGATGGAATTCACCCCTTGGTATAGGTTGTGTGTGGATTGTGTTGCAATTGATACTTTGTTGGATAAAGACAGATAAAGTTGTAAAGAAAGTCTTCAAGAGGTAAACTCTTGGACATTGGGATTATTCCCTTTGGCGTTCACCATATTTTATTGTGAGGAATGGTTTATATGGATTAATGTGCAATGTGTATTTTAACGAGTATAATTCTTAATATGAGAAAATATGATTGCATGATTAATAAGGTTTTCTAGCCGGAAGAATATGGATGTATGAACTTCCCTTGAACTAGTTCATGGAGAAATTTCTTGTGTGGTTAAAACCTGAGAGGAGGAGCTCGTATGGACTTCTCTCGAAAGTGCCATATGAGCATTCCTGTGTTTGACAAGTTGGCCAATGGAATGACTCTAGTGCTATATATATATATATATATATATATATATATATATACTTCTTTTGATGTGATATAAATTGCGATGCTTGTTTTAATGCCTGTACATTATGGAAATGAACTTAATGGTGGAGGAGTCTCCCAGGACCCTTAGTTTAATGAGATCATAATTTTATCTCGTGTGGGGAATTATATTTCTAGTACATCAAGTGATGGAATTGAGACTTTCCGTGGAAAGAAGGCTATTTAGGGCAATAGAGCCCTTATCTTTTGGATTGGCTTACTTTGAGACTAGAATATGATAGGATTATCGTATTGAAAATGTATATTTGAATCCCTTGGTTGATGGGTTGTACATTTGACCTTATTTGTATCTAATTTAAAGTAAAGTGCGTACTTTGTAGTTTTGATTTTTGGCTATGTTGATGTCAAGATATATATTGTAAATGTATAATATCATGAGATGTGAAAGAAGATGAGTTTTGATGTATATCGCTTTGAGTGACAATCATGTGAAGGGCACAATGTAATGAATTAATGCTTATAGTGCCAAAGTTCAATGTATCATTGGTAGAATGTATGTATTGATGCTTGAATATCATGAGGAATGGTTAGTGAAATTGATTGTCATGGTTTATTAGTTACAATATTGGAGATATACACTTAGGAAGTGGTCTATAACCCTATTTGGGGAGTTTTGAATTGAAAATTTCAAAGATCTCCTAATTTATGGAGCTTCCAGTGCCAGATCGGCACCCCAAACACCAAGAAATAGTGGGTAGACGTATCACGGTGCTTCCAGCACCAGGTTGGTGCCACTAGTGCCAACTTATAGCAGTTTCAGGATTGCGTAGTAAAACACATGTATATTGAGCGAGAGAACTCCAAATCTAGTGAGGTTTGGATCTATATAAAGCTAACTCAAAGATATACAACCCTACAAAATCTTAGGACCTGTGGATAAGTGGATAAATCCTTGTTCTATTTTAAATTTGTTGCTTTAGTTTCAAAAATCTAGTTGAAGCAGTTGTCTTGCGAGTTGCATAACTCTGGCTATACTTAACCAAATGGTTAATGTTATACCTTGTTGGAAAGTTCAAGATATCTAGTTTAGCATAGTAAAATATTAGAATTGGTTGTAGAGTCATGTAATTCCAATTTTGAAATTAGTAATGGCTGTTAAGAGCTTAGTATTTTGATATAATTCAATTCTTTCACATATTCTCTAATAGAAGGACTTGTGTGTTCTTTTTTCTGCAAGTAATTGTTGTTTTAAAGGTATGGAACCCTAGGGGGGGAGTTAGATAGCCTCTCTTACATTGAATTAGAGTATTTATCATTGAAGGGTTGTTAAAGCATTAAGCCATGAAATAATATATTAAATGGGAGAATGTATGAACTATTTGGAGTATGAATGACATAAGTCGAGTTTATTACCATACTTAAGAAAATAAAAGTTAACTCACTTTTATGTAAGAAAAAAATGGTTGAGTCACACGTGTAAGTGATGAAGTAAAGTATCTTCTAAATAACTTCTTAATTAATTTTGTTGCGCTTAATATGATAATTAGTTAATATATCAATGTACATAGGGTGTTACAGTAGTGGTGAGAGATTTGAATAATTTGTACGAAATGATAAGTTCAAATCTTGGTTCTACCATTATATTTAAAAATAAAATGAGTAGTGAAGTCCATGTACAACATCTCCCTAGTATTATCTTTGGAAGGAGTTTAAAGTCTTAATCTTGGACCCGCCCCGAATCGAATTAGTTGCGAAGCAATGAATGATTGGAATATTTCCAAAAAAAAAAAAAAAAAAGTATACTTTCCTTTATCTATTGATTACGTATGATAGAAATTTGATTTGATTTTGTTATAAAACAAAAAATTATTAACAATTATCAAGTTACATTTTAAAATTTTCAGTCACGTTAAAGGTTACACGAAATTTGGGATTCCATCGTGGTGTTCGCCTTTGCCCTTTGGTATCCTACTTCACTGGCTAAAAAGCAGTAAATATAACATAATGAAATTCAGAATTAACTTCAATACTAGATAATTGAACTAACGGGAACAAGCAAAGAGAATGTTCATAAGAGCACAAAAGTTAGCAAAGTATGGTCCAACATTTGCATCGGCTTCAACCTATAAGTGAAATGATTTCGCTTTTTTTTTTTTCTTTCTAAAATTAATTATCCTTAATTATTGAGTCGGTCTAAATTTTAGATTATAAGTTATTAGAAACTTAAATAAAATCCATGTAATATTAAATTAATTATAAAATAAATATTATTATAATACCTTGAATAGAGAAAGAAAAAGATGCGTGTAAGCTACCTTCAGAGAGAATTGTTAATGAATTCATATTAAAAGATGCGGTGGGCACATGGAAATAACATGTGTTGTTTGGACATACAATTGCGTGAAGAGTCATGACTCTCTTCCTCTCTAGAACTCTGTGCGGTAGAAAACTGCTGTTTCTTTTCTTTTCTTTTCTTTGGCAGTTAAACTACATTCTGCACTTGGACTCCTCTATGTCACCCAATGTTGCTCAGAATGCTTCCTTTCTTGCGTTTTTTTCTATGGCACGCTTAAGTAGGTTAGGATTTCAATTTCGTTAATGTGAAAAGAATTTTTTTAGTGGAAAAAAAAAAGTTATAATCATTAATAAATTTATCATGAGTTTGGTGTTTATCATTTTAAATGACATAAGTTATGTCATTTTAGGAGAGAGATAGACACGAAAAAACAGAAATCATGGGAGAGAGAAAGTGGGTGGTTGTTTTTAATTTAAAATTTAAATTTTCTGTGTTTCTATCTCTCTTAAAATGACATAACTTTCTGTCATTTAAAATGAGAAACACTTTTCTCATTTATCATATATGCTTATACATTTTAGGGTAAATACATTTTTGGTCCTCAGCAAATTTCACAATACCCACTTTACTCCCTAGCAAATAAAAAGACTCATCGTGGTCCTTATGAAATTTAAAATAGACCTATTTTAGTCTCTTTGAGGACTAATATAGGCTTTTTTTGAATTTGTGAAGACCACGATTTCAACTAAATAAGTCCATTTTGAATTTTTTTAGAGACCACGATGGGCCTTTTTATTTGCTAGGAACTAAAGCGGACATCATGAAATTTGTTGAGGACCAAAAAAGGTATTTACTCTACATTTTATTATGATTTTCAATAAATCTATATATGTGTTGGTTTAGTTCAATTTTTAAGAGAAAAAGTTCAAGTCAACTAAAATTATTTGATTATATTTTATAATTAATTTTCCAAATTCAAATTAGTTTGATTCAGTTAAAGTTATTACTTTCAGTACTTAATAAAAAAATCAACATTAAAGTGCAAAAAATAAGAGGAATTCAATGTCAAAGAAAATAAAAAACAAAAAAACAAAAAAAGCAGAGCAAGTTAGCTTAAGAAATTAAAGTAAGCACCTAAAAAATTAACTGCTCCAAGCTATTTCGTGGCATTGTGCCACTTCGCCGAACTATCAGCTGACGCGCCTACCATAGCTGCCGAGTTTGATAATTCAAACTTAGCTGTTGAGAATTTTTTCTCATCATTTTATGTTTTCCCACTTGTTGGGTTCTATATGATATTGTGTTTATGATTTTTTTTTCACAATTGAAATATAATAGTATGTCATATATATATGGAATTGAAACTCAGGTATAATCATCTTATCTATCATAACTAAAGTTCTTTAATTAAATACTAATTTTAGTATCAGAGTGTTTTGTAAATATCTTCTCTCATTTATCGTAGTCAAACAAAGCATTTTAGCATCAGCTCAACTATCTTGTAAGAGTATTCCGCGACAATACTCATCATGGAGTAGATATTTATAGATTGCTATTGGATAAAGCTCAACCATATATAATTCAGCCCAATATCTCTTGAACTAATGATCAATAAATAGGCAATTATAAATTGATAAGTAAAGATGTGTTTGATGAAGTATTCAAATATAACTAAGTCCTTAATTATTAGGATAAAAATCTTCTAAAGTAACAATATATAGAAAATAAGTAATTAAGAATACATTTATACTTAATTTAATTTAAAACATATTGTAATAACTAATTACTTTATCCAAAACTATAGGTTAGAGTAACATTTTCCTTATTATTAAGATATTAACGGTGGAGTGAGTGAGGGCTAGTGGGATATTTGCTCTTTTAAATTTATATAAACTTTCAGAAATAAATATTATTTCTAATTTTTTTGGTTATATATATAATGCTCGCCCTTCAAAATTAATAGAAACCTTTTGTTCAATGTTATTAAACTCGGACCGGTGATCGACTCGGTCGGGATATCGGGTCAGTGGGTCACTGGTTCAACCGCATGAACCGGATATGTATATAAATTTATATTTTATACTTAATTATATAATAAATATTTTAAATGGTGCAAGTGAACCAAGAACCAAATGTAGCTTAGTGGTAAATATTACAATTTATATCTTCACAACAAGGGTTCGATTGTCACTAGATGCAATTTTTAAATAGTTCTATTAAATAATATGATATATATATATATATATATATATATTAAATGGTGCATATTAACCAACAAATAAACTCAACCCAGTGGTAAGTTGGTGTTGGGCATACTCATAAGACTCAAGTTCAAATCCCAACAATTGCAAAATTGGAATTATTTTTTCCAAAATCGGTTCACCGGTTTGACGATTTATACCCCGGTGACCGGTTCACCGGGTCAATCAAAGGCGGATCTAGGTACCAGAGAAGGGGGAAAGTGCCCACCCTTAAAATATGATGTAAAAATACAAAAATACCCTTATGTTAAAATTCAAGTTTTTCCAATTTAATTTTGGGGTAGGATATTATAACAACCAATTATGATTATTACAAATGTTACTACCAATCAATTTCTCCATTAGATCAATTATGTTGATCTAACGGTTATATTTATTTTCATCGTTGTATGGTTATGATTCTCCATATTTAATACTTTATATTTATTTTCTCCCTTGTATGGTTATGATTTCCCATATTTAATGCTTTTACATTAAATATTGGGTTCATAACCATATAAAGATGAAAATAAATATAACCGTGTATCAACATAATCGATCTAAAGGTGAAATTGATTGGTAATAACCCTAGTTGGTTGTTACGATATCCTACCCCCTTAATTTTCCTCCTATTTTATTTTCCCGTGAGTTTTTTCCTCCTCCACCTTCATTATCCAAACCTAACAGCAGAAAGCTCTATTCCAGACCCATCATTTGCATCTACATATTGATTCATCTCCTCTCAAATCTCAATTTTCGTTATTGGAAGTTGGAACATTTGCTTCTTCCTCCATCTTCGGTCCAGTTGAGTCACAGACCCAGCCAGCCGGCAGCTGCTCGCAAGTCGCGTTCCAGACCAGACCTAGATCTATATGTACTTAACTTATTGAGTGCCCACCCTTCATTAATTTTTTGGATCCGCCACTGGGGTCAATACCGAGTCAATTACATATCCGGTCCGTTGCAAGAATCGGATCGGTTGATGGGCCGGTTTCCGAGCCAACCGGTCGGACCGGCCGGGCCGGGCCGGTTTTCTCAACACTGCTTTTGTTGTAAATATTATTTTTATTTTTTCGTATATTAATTGTAACTTAAAAAATTTACATTATAATTTCACCTCCCTTAAAAAAAAAAATTCTAGCTCCGCCGTTACATATTATCTTGTACTCTATGTATAGTGTGTGGCCACAAAAATAGGCAATACAAACACATACATACCATTGGTATGGCCGTGGAAAGAGCAAGAAACATGGGAATTATCTTGATCTAAGTAAAGGTGTTGTTGCATCTCAAGCAGCGCTTCTTTGTTTGAATATGGAGGTGGTTGCTTTGCCATGTGGATGTGAGCAAGAGTTGACCTTTAAAGTGCGGAATTTTTTTCAATAGATCAGAGGTATTCACTTCGGTATATATATATTTTTTAAATAGAAAAATTATTTTTTCATTTATATCCTTGTTTTCTTTATTATTTTCATTATATCCCAAATTTTTTTCTCATTAAATAAAAATATACCTACTTACATCTGATATAACCCAAGTTTTCTCCTAAAGTGCCATCAGCCATGCCCATGTGAGGGATGGCTTCCAAAAAATGAGGTTTTGTGAGAAACTACTTTTTGCTGTACTTTGCCCATATAAGAAGTGGAAAGTGTTGTCTACTAAAAAAAAAGTGGAAAGTGTTCTTCACAATCTGGCAGGACTCTCTGCTAGCGTTTCTGAGAGTAAAGAAAAATGATAATGTTGAATTGTGGTGGAGAGCAACAGTTATTATTAATTTTTTTGGAAATACAATGAAAACTAAAGCAACATAAAAAAAAGTCCTATAATGGGTATAATCTTGGGAGACTAACTCCCCTCAAGTCATTACGAAGCAATTCCAAACAAGCCGTTGGAGGGACATCCAGCACAATCGGCTGTCCATCCTGATGAGGTGCATGAATAGCAAGCCAATCAGCAATAAAATTGTCTTCTCTATAAGCATGACTAAGCTGAATAATCCATTCAAAACTAGGCCAATCAGCAACAGTTATTATTTTAATTCTATATAAAATAAATATAGGAATATTTTAATAAAAAAATCTTCATTTTCTTCTATTTCTTGTTCTTAAATATTTAACTATTTTTTTAGCCATTCCATTATGATTAATTACCTCATTTATGTTTTAATGACATATGCTCATTTCTTACATTCAAAACAAGGCCCATCTCATGTATCCAATAAACAGCTGGGCCAACCCACAACATAAATCGAAGCTTAATGGAGTATGGCAAGGATAATATAGAATTAAAAAAAAAAAAAACAACATAGGAGAAAGATGAATGAGTTAGAATCCAATTTCCAAATCATAGATTATAAGCAAATTTTACAAATTAAGTTGGTATATAAATAAAATTCCCTGTTTGCCAATTTATAAAATAAAATTTGATTTTTTTTTTTTTTTTTAAATTCTTTTGATTTGATGAAATTTACCAATAGTACAATAGTGTAATTCATGCCAATTTGAACAGGCTCACTTGATCTTATTTTAACTCCTAACAAACTAATGGCTCAGAGATATATGATTTCAAGGGTCTGTAAGTCTCTTGCAAATATTTATTAAGCCCAAAATGTGGTCTTATGTTAGATTTGAGCAAACTTTCCCTCTAAATTCTTCATTTACACCAGTAACTATGTCTATAAGTGGCAAGAAGTTTATTTTCTTTAATAAAAAATCTCGAGTTTGAATCTTGCAATAAATTGGATTGAATAAAAAGATCATTTAAAATAAAGTATAGATAATATATATATATATATATATATATATATATATATATATATATATATATATATATATATATATATATATAATCAGGTTAGGTTCACGTCTGAAAAATTAGTCCAAGTGTATTTTCATGTTAAGTTTGAGTCACATGCACTTCAAATTGATTCTGCCAATTCTAATGGTACATAATACTTCAAAACTTATGATTTTAAAAAATTAATAGCCTTTTTGACTTAAATTAATATTTTTTATGATGCAATAATATTTTTTGTAATGATTTAATTTGTTTCAAAATATATATGGTATAGCATATATTAATCACATTTTCCCAACTTTTCAATTTTATAATTTAGCATTATATAATATTTAACTTATAGGTTATTTTTTTTAAAGTTACTTTAGATAACCTTGTCTAATATTTACTAAAACGACATCATTTCGAGTGAAAATCATGATGTGTTTGTAATTTTAATTTATTTTTGAATTATAATAGTCTTTATCATTTTAATTTTTTAACTCCAAAACGATGTTGTTTTAGTGAATATGTAAAGAACCACTTCAACCCAAAATCTTAAGGTGTTGGGTAAGAGCCTTTTTAAGGATTTATATTATATTCTCTAACACACTCCCTCACGCAAGAACCCTTTGGACTTGAAGCGTGGATATTGCACAGGCCCAATTTTTTGGTTTATCTTTTGTGCTTTTTTATTTAATTTCACTTGAAAGCGGCGGGTGCGAGGATCGAACTCGTGACTTTGTGGTCACTGAAGCTCTGATACCATGTAAAGAACCACTTCAACCCAAAACCTTAAGGGATTGGGTAAGGGCCTTTTTAAGGATTTAGATTATATTCTCTAACAGAATATTAGACAAAATTATCTAAATTAACATTAGATATTTTTTTTCCTTAATTTATATATTTCTTTAATTATTAGATCGGCCTGACCAATCTCATCAGTAAAGTCAGGTCCAAATTCGAAAAAAAAAAAGTCCAGTCCATTTTTTTTTTAAATATCAAGTTAAACTCAACCATAGACTGATAGACACCATAATAAAAAACATTTTCTGATCAAAACTTTTACCAAAATAAGAAGCTAGAAATTATTATATGCTTGCAACAATCACAGCCTCAAATATAAAGAAATAACAACTTACCAAAAAAGAAGAAGAAATAACTATATAAGAGAGTGCAAACAAAAATTAATTTTAGTTTGATTACAAAATGTGACTTGTGTATACCCCAATCATTAAAGAACTATTTAAAATTTCTTTCAATAATTAAATAGTACAATTTTAATTACCTAGAAGGATATCATAATAGCCTTCGTATTTTTATTTTTAATTTTTAATTTTTTTATGGTATAACAGAATATCATCTGTCTTCAAAATTGACGAGGACATGTGGCCTGTGATTTGTAATGACGTGTGAGCCGCAAGACAGTTTCTGTCTTCACCTCGTCGGTCTCTGACCATGATATCATTATTGCAACATTAAACACGGAGACCATGATCCCGTGCTTGGCTTGTTATGATAGGTTGAATTAGGAGTTCCCCTTATACTGCTATATAACTCAATTCCCCCATTTCTATCACTAATTTTGTGAATATAAAAATTTTTCAGCTTAAAAAAAATTAAAAAAATTAAAAAAATTAAGTAAGTTGATTGTGCCTACATAAATAATTGGTAGGAAAGTTGATTAGTGTATTTTATCATGAGTATAATGATGTAACTTATCAATTTTTCATGCATGAATGAGCACAAGTCAAATAAGTTAAATAATTCACTGAAATATTAAGAAAGTAATTTAGAATGATTAAGATGGTAAGTAGCAATTAATTTTGCACCCAAAGCCGTGAGATTTTATTCCCTCTGTATAAACAGATATTTGAAATGATCCCACAGTACAACAAGCTAGCTAAATAATAATTTTTAAAGTTTTTTTTATAAAAAAATCAAACCAAGATAAAGGAAAAGACACCGGAAGACACACATAAATGACATTAAAACCAACTTGGGAATCAAAGAAACTACATGCATTTTTAAAGTTTTAAAAAAATTACCTTTAAATTGATATTCTGAATTAATGCGCTAATTTTTCTTTATTTTAAAATTAATTTTTGTTAATTTTTTTATTATTTATTTTTTCTGTTCGAGTCAATTTAAATATTAAATTATTAAAAGTTTAGATGTGAGTAGTGAAATTCATGTCATATTAATTTAATTACTACAAAATAAATATTATTATAATTCCATAATTTGAGAAAGAAAAAACATGTATGTAAGCTACCTAGAGGAGAAGAATGGTGAGTGCAGGAAGATTGAGAGAAGGACATTTATTTATGGGTTTATGTAAGTTGTGTCTTTTTAATTTTTTATTCTATGTATTTTTAGTAGTATATAGTTATAATATGAAAAGTTATTTTTTTTTATTTTTCACGTCAGCTGATGTGACTGAGGAGAGAGAAAAAAAATAAATTTTTATATTATAACTATGTATTATCAAAAATAAATAAAGTAAAAAGATTAAAAAAATACAACTTATATTCTTTTAAAACAGAGACACTTTTTCCTTTATTATTTATAGGCAGATACAATTGGATTGAAGACACATGACTCTCTCCCTCTTAATTATGTGCGGTAAAATGCTGCTATTTGTTTGTTTTTTTGCCGCCTCTGCTATTTTGGAGAATATTTTTGGTATTATAAATGCACTGAAAATTCGGTGCATTTTCACTCATATTAAGACACGTGTCTTATTTTATATCAAATAATTTTATTTTTTAATTTTAAAATAAATTATTTATTATTAATTTGACAAAAATAAAATACATGTCATAATATAAATGAAAGATATATCAAATTTACAGTGAATCCCTATCGGTAAAGAAATTTCCGCCATGTTGGCTATGCACGGTCACTCCTCCAGAAGTCACACAATTTTGCTCATAATGATTTTTTATTTTATTTTATGGCACGGTTGGGATTTCATTAATCTGAAATGAATTTATTTAGTGGAAAAAATAAAGCTATAATCATTAATGAATTTATCGTATATGCTTTTAAATTTTATTATGATTTTCATTAAATCTATATATGTGTCGATTTAGTTCAATTCTTAAGAGAAAAAGTTCAAGCCAACTAAAATTCTTTGATTCAATTTTATAAATATTTTGCCAAATTCGATTTGTATTATATCAAAATTAGTTTGATTCAGTTCAATTTATTACTTTTAGTATTTAATAAAAAAATCAACATTAAAGTGCAAAAAATAAGAGGATCACGAGAATAACCTAATATCTCAATCTCAGAGCAACACAAAAATAAGAGAATTCATGTACTACAAAATAAATAAGAGGAATTCAATGTCAAGAAAAAAAATTCAGAGAAAGTTAGCTTAAGAAATTAAACAAAGCACCTAAAAAATTAACTGTCCCAATCTACTTGCCGTACTGTTAGGCGACGGTTGCTTACCAAGAGTGCAAAATTTGATAATTCAAACTTAGCTGTTGAGAACTTTTCTTCATCATTTTGTCTTTTCTCACTTGAGTCGGTTTTATACTTTTATATGATATTGTATTCTTGAGTCTATATTTGCGCTTAGTTTTTTTTTTTTTTTTTTTAAAGTTCATAAATCTCCATGTGATTTTTTTTATCTAACTCTAATTTTAATATTGTTAGTAATTAAACTAACTTGTCAATTTGACCCTTATTTTATGTTTGAAGTTTTGTTTATCAAAAATAAAATCTGATCCTAAAACTAAAAATAGAGGCAAAGTCTTCTTAATTATAATTAGAAAAAAACACTTAATAAATGAGAGAACAATAGTTGTTGGAAAGGGAGCCTGAATTTTTTTACATGAAGCAATTTATAACTAGATGTGACAAAATGAAGGAAAACACATTTATCAACAAACAAAAAAAAAACAGTCAGAGAGCATTTGTCCCAATATCAATATGTAAATTAACACCTCTTTTATCTTTCACATCTTATCTATATAATTCAATGTTAATATTATATTATGAGAAACGATTCCTATACACCATTTCTTTATATGATTCTTATACTTTTTTAAATTCAAAAATAGAAAAAATGTTTAATATATATATATATATATATATATATATATATATATATATATATATATTACCTATTAATGAAGTATGAAATCATAAGAAAATAATATAAGTGACGTGTAAATAATAGTTACGATAACATAAAAAGAATAAAACGGTAGGTGCTTGCCAAACGGTAGCTGCTTGCCAAACAATGGGGGATTGATTCAAGAATAATAAAAGAAAGATCACTTTGTTTGATAGTGATTACATTCATAATTTCAAATTTTAACTCTCTTTTTTTGTGATTTATTTTTTGTAGGGACATCCTGTCCATTCTGTGATACCTTTGAAAGGGATATGATATATGATTATTCTTCGTGTCTATATAATGAACCTAAACTTCGCTTATTTACGGCTGGTGCCCAAACTTTTTATCTCTGATTAATTTACAAGTACAATACGGGCAAAATAGGTAAATTAGTTCAATTACTAACGGTGTTAAAAGTGGAGTTGAATGAAATATAACCATAGGAGTAATTGATAAGAAAAAAAACAGGGGTATAAGTAATAAAAGAATAAATCACATGGCATTTATGAAATTTCCTTTTTTTTTCAATTAAAGTTTGCATTTCCCTCTTCCTTAGACGTGATTTTTATTTTTATGAATGAGAGTTTCATTTAGTGAAATAATGGCATATTAATTCTGGATTATCATCAAAGTCGGTTAAATTTAGTGTTATTATTTTTAAGTATTTTAAAAACATATGAGTATTTGTAACACCCTCTACAACTCACTAGCATAGAAAATATCACATTAATCTTTAAGTGAAAATTTTAACGCAGCGGATATGAAATAAGGAATATGACAAAACTACCCAATAGGTGCAGCTCAGTTGGTAACTTGGCGCTGAGTTAGTGGGGTTGGATATGTGTTCGATTCCCGCTGAATGCATTCTTGGGGAGGGGGCTGAACCTTTAGCAATCACTGTTCCCCCGCACTCCGGATTAGTCCCATAGCCGGCTCAAAGAGTCGAAGCTCGTGGGGATACCGGAGGGAGCCAACTCGTCTCAAAGAGATAATTAGGGTTGGGTAACTCCAAAAAAGAAAAGGAATATGACAAAACATTCTTAAAATCTAATTATACAGAAGTCAAGTTCACTATTACATCATAAATACATCATAGTCTAAAGTGAAAATAAATATTTTTCTTTCTATTAATTTGCTTCACTAAGCTCCATATAGTCTTCAAAGTCTTTAACCATAGTGCTTTATTTTACT
Organism: Gastrolobium bilobum; assembly: GCF_033153095.1. Lineage (NCBI taxonomy): Eukaryota > Viridiplantae > Streptophyta > Magnoliopsida > Fabales > Fabaceae > Gastrolobium > Gastrolobium bilobum. Next base: position 87,539 of record NW_026899889.1, read on the forward strand.
CCAAAGCTACACATACTGGCATGTTTACTCTGGAAAGGTTAGCATAAAAATAAACACACGTGAGATAAATCTCAGTAATACTGGGGTTTTCGAACTATAACCAATCCAGCCACTTTAGTGGAAACTATCATTCTCACAGAATAAATTTATAATAAGAAAATAATATCATAAACAATAAATATAAGTCCAACCTTTGTGGGTTCTTCATTTAGTCATACCCAAACCTTTGTGGGTTCTACCCAAACTTTGTGGGTTTCTATATACAAATATATATAGGAACGTGTAATCTTTAACTGAAATGACTAATGCCCAAATCTGTAAGCGCCCAAATTCTGTGGGTTTTGTATGTGAAAGGTTCTGTATGGCGGAGCTCAAGCCATGATAAGGCGTCCCTTACCCTATAACCATTATAAATTTATGGGTCAGTTACATTAGAATCATTCAGTAAAAGATTACATATTCTGTTACTGTCCTTTTGGTACCAAAGGAATCTTTTAGTTTTATATAGGTGTTCATCAACCGAACCAAACCGATTCAAACCGCGGTGACTGAACCAAAAAACCGATAACCGAATAAACCGAAAACTGAAAACCGAAAAAAAACCGCAAATTTTAATTGGATTGGATCAGTTTTTGGATGGCTTGATGAAAACCGATCCAATATATTAATTCTCCTCTACCTACTTGGGTCTTTTTCCCAATCATAGCCCAAAAAATTTCTAAACCCAAGACCCATTTGGTATCAACTAAACCCAAGAAAAAATCTAGTCACATCTCATCAACAAAATTTTATCTTTGTAGAGCTTCATATCTCATTGCCCAAAAAAAAAGTTTATATTATAGTTTACTTATGCTTTTGTATTTAAAAAATAATAATTTACAAAGCCAATATAAACCAAAGATGTTATTTGCATAATAATTATGAAATAAATTTTAGGATTTTCAAAAAACCGAAAATCGATCCAATGTAAACCGAAAAAATTGGATTGGATCAGATTTGAAAAAAAATCCAAACCGAATGGATGATTATATGATCAAACCGAAGGGGATTAGATCAAACCGACTTGGCCCGTTTATAAAAAAATAAATGGCCTGGCCCAACCCATTAGCCTGTTAATTTTTAACTTCCAAACAGAACCATGAATCAAATTTACAAAATACTCAAATTATGTTGCTAAACTAAAAATCATAATTTCAACGTCCAAACAGAATCATGAATCACAACAAAACTCATACAATGTACATTTAAGTCGCTTTCAAAAGCAAAATGTCAAATTAAATAACATATTTCATCATATCCAAACAAACAAATCCATACTATGTAAATTAAAATAATTACATGAATTCAACAAACACATCATGATGCTTGTAGTAAGTATAACCTCTCCCAAAAACCTTTTAATATATTTATATACATAATTTAACATGATGAGATATTAGTTCCTCCTATATAAGAAATAAAGTTAGATTTCTATTAAGATATAATCGAATATAATTAAGTTATAAATAATTACAATTGATTAAATTTAGATCTTTTGTTTTTTCTTCGAGGCATTCTTACTTTTTTTATTTTATTTAAAATAAATAGTGCAATATAGGCCGACCTGTAGGCTTATAGGCCAGGCCTTGTGAAAGTGGGCCTACGGCCTTTTTATTAAACAAGCTTTTTCAAGGCCCAAGTTCGGCCTATTTTATGAAATATACTAGGTCAGGTCTGGCCTGACATAGGCCGAGTCATAGCCCCTGTGGGCCGGCCCGGCCCAGTTTCACCCCTAATTCTAATAATCAATATTAATAATTTCATCAAATTCACAAAGTCAAATATAGAAAACAAAGTAAAAAAGTAGAAAGAATTCATAAAATAACTTTGGCAGAGTAACGACATATTCACAACTTTTAAAGAAATAACTTTAAAATACCAACTTTAAACATAACATAGATAACAACAGAACCAACACAGCTTTATAAAATATCTAAAATCCAACTTTAAAAATAAAGGATAGGGGGCTGAACCTTTAGCCATCACTGTTCCCCGCACTCCGGATTATTCCCATAGCCGGCTCAAAGAGTCGAAGCTCGTGGGAATATCGGAAGGAGCCAACTCGTCTCAAAGAGATAATTATGGTTGGGTAACTCCAAAAAAAAAAGGATAGAATGTAATCATTACTTTTTACAAAAATCTAAGGAATCTAATCATTACTTTTATAAAAATCTAAGGAATCTTAATCATTACATTTATAAAAATCCAAGGAATCTAATCATTACTTATATAAATATGTAAGATATTTTATCTAAATACCTAAGATATTTTATCTAAATATCTAAGATATTTTATTTATTATTTATTATTATTTTTTTAAAACATTACAGTATTCTCATATTTGGGGTTATTAATAATGTGATGCACTTCGGTTATGGAAAAATAGAATTGATTTTGTAACCAAAAAATATATTAAATTAATTTTACCCCACTAAAAAAATAGAATTGATTATTTAACAAAAAAAATCAAAATCTCATTAACAAATTCTTTTAAGTAGTAGGAAGATTTTTTTTTCAATCAAATTGTTTTGGATAGTAATATCCAGTTTGAACGCCCTAAACGTTTGGCCCAACAATTAAAAGAAAAATCTTACATTTATCGGGACTCATGATAGTCTCCATATAAAATAGGGGTTTTCACCTTCATAAAAAAGAATAATATGCATCAAGTAGATATTCTACCCTATATACTATAATAACTCAAATAATTAAATTGAATAATTGAAGATTATTTAAGGATTAAAAGAGGTTGATTAGATGGAAAATCTAATTATGTAATTCAAGTCACTTTTCGGGACAAAAATGAAAATAGTGAAAGTTTTGAGGTAAAAATACAATTAAACAAAAGTTACCTAAAACTTAGAAATGAATTAGTGATAAACTATTTCATGAATTTTCATGATTTTAAAACACATGTTAGAGATGTTAAGTTAGAAGTTAGAAGAGAAATATAAAGAAGGGCAAAGGAGTAAATAGCCAAGTTGATATATTTGGCTTTAGTCAAATTATGTTTAAGACACTTAAGCATTATTATTTGGTCACAAATATTCATTCCATTGACTTCATCTTCTTGCTCTTGACCGACCTCCACCATTTCTAAAGCTTGAAAAACCCATTTGAGAGTTAGCCATAGAAATGAGTTTCTTCATGAAAGTTGTTCACCTCTTGATATAAAGTAGCATCCACCTATCTTTTTCCACTTACAGGCCTTGTGGAGGAAGAAATTCCATTTCAAAGTTTTGGGAAAGATTTGGAAGTTGGTGTAGGAAAAGAGTTATTACTCTTTGAAGCTTGCAAAAGCCTGCCTTCTACATTTACTAGGAAATTTGAGGTAAAAACCTACAATTTTAATTAAGTTTGCATGAACAATGGATAACTTGTATTTTGAGAAAATATGAGTTTTGGTAGTTCATGAGTTTGAGATGGATTTTGATGGTTGTTTATGTTTATTTAATGATGAAGTGTTGAACAAAATGACATCTTGGTGGAAGGCCAACCATTGGATTATTTCATTGACCAAGATTTGGATTCTTAAGTATTCCGAGAATAGGGTAAGTTACTAAATGTGACTTCTTGGTGAAATTATAGTTATTAGCTTGATATGCGATGTTTGATGTATTATTGATCACACTTATATCTTTGGGATAAGTGGTACTAGTGTGGAAGATTTTTGGTTAGATTTCTTGAGCTTAAAGAAAGCTTGGAAATGAGGACTTCAAGAGATAAACTCTTGGATCTTGGGGATTTATCCCTTTTATTGTTCCACCATGCTCCTTTTGAGTTATGGTTATGTATTGGATGATTGTTGGTGTGTTAGTTATATGATACAGTTACATTCATATAGAATTATTGTGTATAGGTGTACGAACCAATGCACAAACATAGGGGGCTAGATTGTATAGTTAGTGTATGGACTAACATACAATTGAATGCTAAATTGTTTGTTTAGTTATTTGGCCATTTAAACATATGTATGGACGACTTCCTTTCAGGATTTTATCTTATGAGGTACGGCTCTTGGAAGTTTCATATGAGAAACTCACTTTGAGGTACAACTCATTATTTGACTTCACTCAATAAAAGATTTCATTTTAATATCAAATCAATTTTCACTTTATGCTTTTACAAATAAAAATATTATTTGTACATCAAATTAATTTTTAAACTTTATAAAACTTAATTCGAAATTTTCTTTTCTTATTTTATGGTATTTTCTAATAAATTCTTATGTAGTAGTAGACTACTCAATTGTTTCACCAAAATAAAAAAAAACTACTCAAGTGAGAACATATAATTAAATTAGAATATTATTTACATGAAATAAATAAATTACATAAGAATCTTATGGTAAATAAATAAATTAATAAACATTTAATTAAATCTAAAAGAATATGCTAAATAAATTAATAAATATTTATTGAAAGCTGATCTCAAGATTCTCAACGCTTTGCCCAATACATATTTTATATTTATTATATAATATCATATAAATATAATCTACCTGATTAAACCAATAACCTATTAGTTGAGTCAATAAACATTAATCCAAAAATTACCTGAGCTCAATAAGAAAAAAAATCTCAACAATAAATGGATTTCTTGCATTGGTTGTTGTTATCTTGTCATGATGTAGCTTAAATAACCTATTTTTAATTTTCTATAAATTCCCGACTGAAATTTAGCGAACTAGTCATTTAGCCGGTTCGTGTCAAGCAATAGACCAGTCATATAAGGTAAAACCTAGTTTGACTCGATCGTTTTTTTATCAAAACCGGTGACTCGACAGGTTAAAAAAAATCGCCGGGTCATGCATGTGCATTTTAAGAGAACATCAGAATTTCTTGAAAACTTTCGTGCAATGCTCTCCGGAAAGGCCAAACCCTTTCTCCCAAATGGTCAAACCTATCTTTATTTGTTTGTTTCAAGGACATAACAAATATTATATGTTTGTTTGTTAGAGAATGATGTGTGATTTATTTTTTTTCATACTAAAATATTTGGAACTGATATAACTTTTTACACGTATTTGAGTATGTTTGTAGATTTATAAAAATAAAATATAAATTTACATATATTTATCTGAGTCAACTGGTTCAATCCATGACTCACCAATCAAACCAGTAATCCAGTAACCCAAATGGGTTAATGACTAGGTTAAGTTTAATAATATTTTTAAGAGTTTAAAGTTTCTGCTTTTACTACATAATTTTTTTTTTCTGACACACTCGTATAAAAGTGATGGTCGACTAATATTTTCTTTCTTTCCTTTTTATATGAAACTCATTTACTTTTTTATACGAGTGTGACGGAGAAATTTTTTTTATAAAAAAGACATAAACATTTTTTCCTATTTCTAAAATCTCTAAAGTCTGAACGACTATATATAAATAGAGAGAAAAAAATTATGAAAATTATATTAACTGGAATTATCCATAAACAATAAATATTAAGATTATTGTCTGTATGTGGCTAAAAAAATATAAAAAAATAAAGGGAAGAAAAAGAGAGAGTAAAGAAGAATACAATTTGGAAAGTGGTCTTCCTTTAACTATAAGGAACACGCGTGGTGAAGAGAGTGTAGTCCACACGAACCACTTTGTACTTTTCCTTTCCAGGTTCATCGAGTAAGTGCATACTAGTTATCAGAGCAAGAGAGAGAGCGTGAGAAAATGGAAGAAAGCAAAGGGAAAGTGTGTGTTACAGGAGGTACAGGTTTTATTGGTTCATGGATAATCAAGAGGCTTCTTGAAGATGGTTACTCTGTTAATACCACTGTGAGGCCCGACCCAGGTAGTTGAAGCAACCCATCTATTAAATAATTTTAGTTGTTCTGTGCATTTAATTTGACCATACAAATATACAATTTTGTGTGCTGAAAGCCTTGGTGCATTGTTTTGTATGCTGTGTGTGTTATAATAATGTTTGTTACATATTTTTAACATGTTCCTCTTGGATATTACCCTAAAAAATAAAAAAATGAAAAAAATTCTCTTTGTACCGTAATTGTTAAATCCGGATTGGATCGGCCGATCCAATTACAAATCGAACCACCAAACAATTCGATTTGGTTACAAAATCGGAGTTTGCAATCTAACTTATAGTAAATCGGTGAAACGGTTATGAACCGGGTCCAACCAGCTTAATTTCTATGCCAAAGTAACTGTGTCATAATACACTTATTATTATGGGAAAATCACTTTTTATAAGATTGCAAAACATGAGATCTCTTGCTGCTGACACACATCTTGAAATAAGGTTCATTATTTAATTAAAAACAAAAAAAAAAACAAAAAGCACAGCTTCTCATGAGTCTGCTGCAAAAAATTTGATCTTCTGTTAAATGAGAAGTTAAGTTTAAACCCCTATTACTATAGGAGGGAGGTTATACTATTTTTTTTTTTTTTATCAAATCTTAATAATTGATTTCTGTCAATTTAACAATTATAATTTATTGAGAATTAATAATTAATTAATAGGTGTAATCTAATAAATTATAACAATTAGATTATCGAAAATCAACGGTTAAGATTTCGTAGTAAAAGGTAATAAGAAAAAAAGATAGTAAATATAATTTTTCCCATTATTATATAGGGGAAGGATCTGTTTACAAATATTTTTTACAAATTAAACTAAGTATGACCGGTCATACACTCTTGATTGAAGTATGATCAATCATACTTAGTGTAGTTTCAACATCAACATCAACAACAACAACACCTTTATCCCAAATTAATTGGGGTCGGTGGTAAATGAACCCAAATGAAAGATACAAAAAGGTCAAAAAAAAAAAAAGAAACATAAAAGTAATCGTACTTAGTGTAGTTTATAAACAAATTTTTTTTTGTAAATATAACCTTTTGCTATTATATAATATTAAATAAATCCGGTTCAATGAATGATTTACTAGTTAGACGAATGATTCATTAATCTAGTATCTTGATTGGGTCAATGACCGGTATGAATTTAATAACATTGTTTTAGTTAAAATGTTATGACTAGAGGAAGCAAGAATTTGTTTGCAACTTGATTCACTAAGTCCCAAAGTAATAATGTTTATTTTTTAAAATTAGCGTAGAACACAAGAAAGATGTTAGCTTTCTTACCAACTTACCTGGAGGATCCCAAAGGCTACAAATTCTCAGCGCTGATCTCAGCAATCCAGAAAGTTTTGGTGCAGCCATTGAAGGGTGCATTGGAGTTTTCCACGTTGCTACCCCAGTTGACTTTGAATTAAGAGAACCTGAGGAAGTAGTGACCAAAAGATCCATTGATGGTGCACTAGGAATTTTGAAGGCTTGTCTCAATTCCAAGACTGTGAAGCGAGTTGTTTACACTTCTAGTGCCTCTGCCGTGACGACTATAATTGGCAAACAAGAAGAAATAATGGATGAAAGCTTTTGGAGTGACGTAGATTATCTTAGAGCTTCAAAGCTGTTTGGTTGGTCGTACGCAGTTTCCAAGACATTGACAGAAAAGGCAGTACTTGAATTTGGAGAACAGAATGGGTTGGATGTTGTAACAATAATTCCACCGTTTGTTTCTGGACCCTTCATTTGTCCTAAGCTTCCTGGCTCAGTTCGTGATTCATTGTCTTTGATATTTGGTATGTGATTGAATTTCCTTCTTCTATGTTTTCTACCATTTAATAATGTACATTGAGTTTGAAGGTCATGAGTCATGTCACTTTGATAAAATGTGTAATAATCATATATCAAATACAATTAAGAAAGGATGGATCATACATGATAACTGTTTTGTGTCCTTGGTTCAGTTCAGATAGTAATTTGATTGAGTTTTAAGATTTTTTAATATAAGGAAATTTTATGTAGGCAACAAAGGTTTTGGTTTCCTCCTTCAGACACCTGTGGTGCATGTGGATGATTTGGCTAGAGCGCATATATTTCTTCTTGAACATACTAATCCAAAAGGGAGGTATAATTGTTCATCATGTTTGGCAACTGTTGAAAGATTATCTGAACTTTTTTCTGCCAAGTATTCAGAATTTCAATTACCAACATTAGAGTGAGTTTCTATTGTACTTGTTCTTGTTGTCTACACACTTGAAAGTCTTTGATTTTTGCTAAATGATTCTTCTTTGATTTCATTGCAATATATATTTGATTATTTTTTCTTGTAGCTCGTTCAAGAAAATTGAAGGTATAAAGCTACCAGATTTATCGTCAAAGAAGCTCATAGATGCTGGATTTGTGTTCAAGTATGGACTTGAGGAAATTATTGATGATGCAATTCAATGCTGCAAAAAAAAGGGTTACCTGTGAGGTAGCTGTGTACCATTTTTATGTCATAGGATGGTTATTGGTTATCCATATAATGAACCAATAGTTATCTATGTATGAAATTGTTGTTCAAGCTAGCAATTGGGAGTAAATGTTTTTGGTATTGGACTAATATTGACAATAGAAACTAGCTATTGCAAATTTGCAATTCTTAATCTTCTTTTGTTTGTATTAAATCTAATAATAATATGTGCTCCTTTGGTTCTTGGTTGTTGGAAATCTACAATCTTGTCTTTTCTAAGTAGTAGTAGAGCAGTGGGGAGTTTTCAAAAGCTTTTGGATATGTGTTCATGGAACATTCAATATCTTATTTGTAAACAAGAATGACCTGATTTATGAATTTCTAGTAGGTTGATATGAAGAGATAGCTGAATGGGTGAAACAAAAAAATATTGTTCTGGTTAAATGGCCTCTATGAGAGTTTCAGTTCCGTGATCCTGTTAACCCGAAGTTACATCTTTACACAATATGCGTTGTTGCTTGGTAGCAGCTAAATCCCTTTACCTTACTGTATTCAAGGTTAATTAATTAAAGGATTGATAAGACCTTTGGGTTAAGTATAAACAAAATGCTCCAAATCTTCTTAAAGCTGTGTTTCTTTAGGTGAATCTTGGTTTCATTTGCATAACATAATTTTCATAGTAATTGGACATGACATGACCACCCAGTTTAACCTTGAAAGCTTCTAATCTCCCATCAATATAGCAGCAACAGAACAAAGAAAAACCAAAGGGAATTTTATTACTCATGAAGTCAACCTCGAGTAAGTGTTGGAACTGTGATAAGATTATTCCTTCGTGGCTGAAAGGTCACAAATTCGAATATGCGAAATAGAAGTGTCGTGCACCAGGTTTATTATTTATGAAGTCAAACTCATAATTGGTTATCATAGAAATCAAATTCATAACTTTGTATCTTGACCTGCACATCTAATTGATTTTAACCATATTTCTAAGCAAAACATAGCTAAAAGTATCAAAAGAAAAAAAATAAAAAATAAAAATGTATCCTCTAGAACAGAAATTGTAGCTAATACAAAGTGAAACCATCATCATAGGAAACATGCCAGCCCTGTCTACAGGGTGGGGCATTTTCATCATACTCAGCACAGCAGCTCCATCTTTTCTTCCAATTGGCGCGGCCAGTATTTGGCCTGTTATTCTTCTCATTCCATTTGTAGATAATTACTCCAGATTTATCAGTCCAATCCCCATCAATTCCTTGGTGTGGTGGAGCAAATGAAAATAGACCTTTCTCTCCTACAACATTGCAAAGCATTTGAATTATATTGCAAATGTTCACTAATCTTAGGTAGGACTAGGAGTTATGCTTCACAAATTTATCATGTTATAGCTCACCAAAGAAACCAAAAATACAATTATTAAAAACCTTCTATAACCCAATAGTAAAAGCATGACAGATGATATGAAATTGGCAAAATCTTGATACAAGTCTCATTGTTATTCTTCGGCAATGTTATAAAATTTGGACTAGTGATGGACTCAATGAAGGTACTAAATTAATGGTTACTAGTTCAACTAATGAGTTATTGGTTGAACTTAATTTATATATTAATATATAATAAATATAATAATAGGTGTATTACGACAAAAATATTACTCTAGTGTAGTTGTTGAAGTTACATGCCCTCATCTTAAAGTTACAGCATTTGAAAACGGGTGTCAGTTGGACCTGGTTCACCTGTTGGACCGGTCGGTCTGGTCCAGGTTTTGACAACAATCCATTTTTGGGTTTTTTTTTTGGTTTGAAGACTGCATTTTTTATATGGAATTCCAAGACAAAGAGGATTCCAGATAATAAAGATTTTGTTTTGTTTGGATGGTCTATAAATTTGTTTAAAGATAGATAGGAAACTCTGAAGTCAAGAAATAGGCAATTATAAATTGATAAGTGAAGATGTGTTTGATGAAGTATTCAAACAGAACAGAGTCCTTTATTATTAGGATAAGAATATTCTAAAGTAACATTGTATAGAAAATAAGTAATTAAGGATATATTAATACTTAATTTAATTTAAAGCATATTGTAATAATTCGTTACTTACCCAACCCCATATTTTATTAGCATATTATCATGTATATATATTGTGTGGCCAGAGAAATAGGTAAATGTACAAACACATACATACCATTGGTATGGCCGTGGAAAGAGCAAGAAACAGAGGAATTATCTTGATCTGAGTAAAGGGTGTTGCATCTCAAGCAGCGTTTCTTTGTTTGAATATGGGATGTGGTTACTTTGCTCTGTGGCTGCGAGCAACACTTGACCTCTAAAGTGCCATGCCCATGTGATGATGGCCTCCGGAAAAGGAGGTTTTGAGAGAAATTGATTGCGAAAACCATTCAGATTCTCCTTTTTGCTTTACTTTGCCGATGTAAGAAGTGGAAAGTGTTCTTCACAGTTTTGAAGGACCCCGTCTTCAGCGTTTCCAAGAGTTTTAACTTTTATAACAAAAATTTAAAACTCATAATATAAAGGGATTCATGTCGTGACTCAACTAGTAGTGAACTTCACATTTAATAAAAAAAAAAATTGCACGTGAATCGAAATGTCACAATATAAGAATTCAATTCTCATGCAACATGAGAAAATGTTTTTCCTAATATAAATATAGAAATATTTTAGATATTTGACGTAATTATTTAATAAAAAAATCTTTGTTATCTTCTGTATCTTGTTCTTAAATATTTAATCATATTCAATTACCGTTGATTACCATACATAATGTTTTAATATAAATACTCAGTTCTCATTCCTTACATATAAGGCTAGGTCCATCTCATGGATCTAATATACCGCTGGGCCAACCCACGATATAACTCGAAGCTTAATGGAATACGGAAGTACAGAATAAAAAAGAACAATGTAGGAGAAAGGTGAATGAATTAGATTCCAATTTCCAATTCAATGACTACAACGGCATGTTTGGTGTATCTGTACAAAAGAATCAAAAAAATTAAATTGCACTTAAAATGATTGATTTTTAAAAATTAACTTATGAATCGAATTGTTTTTTAAACAATAAGTTCAGGAACTAAATTGATTTTTAGAAACTAATTCAAGAACTGACTGAACCGAATTATTTTCGAATTGTATCGTTTTGAACCGAACCGAACCGTTTATTACTTTATTTCCTAAATTTTTTTTCTTTTCAAAATAGGTTCGACCCTACCGCTTTCAAACTGAACCGAAACAGTTTCGAACCGAATCGTTTAAACCTATTCGGTTCAGTTTGACTAATGCACACCCCTAAAGGGTATGTAATCTCTTGTAAATATTCATTAACCCCAAAATCTAGTCTGGCCAGTGTTGGATTTGAGCAAACATTTTCTTTACTCTAAAATTTTCATTTACACCAATAATCATGTTTACAAATGACAAGAAGTTTATTCTTGGTCTTGAGTTCAAATTTTAAGAATAAAAAAATAATATTAGGAGAGCTACCTCCAATATTGGTTTGAAATATTCAAACTGAAATAAACTAGTGTTCTGTCCTTGAGATAGAGATGTCCAGCCCAATAGGCTGGTATGTTTCTCTTGGACCTAGTGCCCTCTTCAAGGTATCCATGAAGGAGATACACTTCAGTCAAAAAGATCACTGTGCACAGAATACTATAACGGCGTTAGCCAATGGTGTGTGTGTGTGTGCGCACAGTGACAACATAACAATAAGAGAGAGCGTAACATACCTTTAAGGTTTACCTTGTATTTATAGAGGTTACCTGTGGGTAGTGTGGATGGGCCTTTGGTGCCTCTGGTAAGGGCCCAGGCCTGCTTGCTATGCTGTCGTATTAGGATTAGTATCCTTGATGGATATCTATCCATGATTATCATCGATTCATATCTTGGATTGCCCCTTGTTGGGCTTATCACTTGATGGGCCCTTATATGGGTCCATAACAGTTGCCCCTCAGCCCGGCTACCTGGGCATCCAGGTAGTCGGGGTGAACTTTGCGTACATCTCTTCAGGTTTTTGTCCCTGAATGTGTTTGTGTTCTTACAAACTTTCGAACTTTTGCATGTTCCTTATATTCTGGAATTTTTCCATGCGGGGTATCTCTTGCCCCTTATGTCCACGGGCTAAGCATCAACCCGGTGAGATGTTTCTTGTATCTCCTTTTTCTGGATTAGGGGTAGGCTTGGGCCGTTGGGGTCCAACTGGCGAGTTGCCCCTCAAACGTCGGCATTTATGCTTACTCCGAGTTTGTGGCTTACCTCAAGGACAATTTCTCCTTGTTCTATATTTCGACAAGGATGTGCTTGAGTTGTTGGGATCCAACTAACGGGTTGCCCCCAAGCATCATACCTTGACCGGAATAGTTATTTATGCCTTTGGTTTCTTGAATGACGGGTTTTGCATGAACCTGGTGAGATATTCTACATAGGCAACCGGGTTATGGATGTGCTTGAATAATTGTGATTCAATTGGCGAGTTGCCCCCAAGCATCAGGCGCATAACCCGGTTGTACATCCTACCTTATCTATTATTTTATGAGTAGTACTCATTGCGTTCTGCCACGTGCAATAGCTCGCGTGCTTTAGCGTGCCGCAGGCGTTCTGTGCCGTTTTCGCATTTCGTGTGCATTTATTGCAACATTGTTTCAGTTGGCTAATCATTGCTTTTTGAGTGAAATGGCACTATGGACCCTGACCCTTGCCATTTCAGCATACTGTGGTTACCGCCCGTGATGATTGCGATTACCTCCCATGGTTGTTGCAGTTATTATGTAGAAGTGCAAAGACCTTTATAGCCCTGACCTTTGCCATTCGCAACCCTAATGATCAGTAGTCATGCCTATATAAGCCTCCATCACACGTTACGTGCTTTTGTTTACCTTTTGAGCATTGCACATCAACCTCATTTCTTTGAGTCTCAGCATCTCAAACTCACTTCATCATCTTCTTGGTACCTCAACGTTTTTGACAGGTATTTCACTCATCTTCCGTTTTTGTTGCTTTTGCATTGAAATGTTTGCATTTTGTTTCTCGTCCCCGAGCCTGATTTTTCAATTTTGAATTGTTTGCTCTGTATATGTCATTTTGCTGGTTTTCTTTTGTCTTCTCATTGCATATATAGTTTTCGCTTCCCAGAGCTTGTGTGTTTCTTCCTGTCATTCTGGTGTTTATCCTCCTTGTCTCCCCCTGTACTATTTGAAATCTTAGCATTTTTTAGTGTTTTAACCAAATGAGGGGGACAAACCCTCCTTCTTCAGCTTTGTGTTGTAAAGGGAAGAAGGAGGAGGATTCTGATTGTTTCAAAAAGATTCCTCCCGGTGCTCGTTTCTGACTTTGGGGGATTCCTAGGACCGAAGAAGAAGAACGGGAAGCTATGCTTCAAGGTTGCCGTGGTGGTAGATCTCAGAGAAGGTCCGGGATGTCTAATAGAGATTTGGGGCATCCCCGGGGTAGAGGCTCGTCAAACCGGGCTAGGGATCGTCATAATATAAACAGGCATGCTTCACACCCGTTTCCCCAACCCGGTGCTGGGCCTTCTAGGCAGCCTACGATTCCTTCGAGATCCCTTCCCAACATCCAAGCTTTCCCACATTCTTCCCCTATCCAGAGGAGTGTCCCGTGTTACTCTTGTGTTTACTTGAGTTCGAAGCTTGTCGAGCAAGGATGCGACTCTTTGGCCGAGTCTACTTTGGCTAATTGCCGGCATATAGATATTTTGAAATCCACTTCTGCGTCGGGTGGAGCAAATGATCCTATTATGATTTCCGATTTGCCGTCGTCATCATCATCTAGTGATTCTTCTGATAGCCTTTGTGATTCAGGTATTCTGATTCCTGTCTTTTCTTGTTTTAGGTTTTATGGCATCTCCTCCTCCAGAGGTAGTAGAAGAGTCGAGTTCTACTGAGTCGTATCCCCCACGTCCCTCCACCTCTTTAATATCCCAGTTTCCCTGGGTCACTTATGAAGTTTTGAATACTATTTCCGAGATGGGTCCGGATGACGTGGCAGCCCTCCCAGTGGGGGAGTTAGAGAACTACAACATAGTCCCCCCACAAGAAGACGAACCGTTTGTTCTAGAGGGAGATCAGGAGAGCCCCCTTTCCTTTTCTTTTTACGAGATGTCGTGACGCAACTCGGCGTCCGTTTTCCGCTAACCGACTTTTAAATTGATCTTCTAAACCACCTTCAGATAGCTCCCACCCAACTTCACCCTAATGGTTGGGGCTTTATTAAAGCTTTTGAACGCTTCTGCTCATATCTTGCAATTTTGGCTTCTGTATGTGTGTTCTTTTTTCTTTTTTCAAGTGCTTACTCCTCGAACCGGTCGGGAATCGGCGGAAAGAAAAGGTTGGGTTACCATTCGAGGTATCCCTAAGCGTAAATTTTTTCGAGTTTACACTGATTCTTTTAAAAACTTTAAAGACAAGTTCTTTAAAGTTTCTGCCCATCCTGGTAAGAGCGTATGGTTTGTCGACGCCTCTAATACCGATGACGCGGAGGGAAAATTTCCTTTGCACTGGTCTTTTGACCATTATCAACTTCCCCCCTCGAGTTACCGTTTCAAAGATACCCAGTTGAGCCCTTCTGATATTGATAGTGTCATTGCCATTGGCACATATCTGCTATCGCATAAGCATGCTAGTGTCGCATCCCTTCTTTTCAAGTCCCAAGAGGATCTTGATGCTGAACTAAGTATGGATTGTTTTTTCCAACCCTATATTTGCATATTTGTCATGCTTCCTTTAATAACTGTATCTTATTATTTCTTTTTTGTAGTACCCAACATGGAGAACCAAAAATGATCCTCCTAGCTGGTTGTCGGTGCTGAATTAATCCAAGGCTGCCTCTGCCGGGTTGATAAAGAAAAGGAAGGCCTCTGAGCTTTCCAAGGGTGACCTTGGTAAAGCCAAGGATACGTCAAACGTTAAAGGTGCTGCTACCACGGTCAGTGCCAAAGACAAGGTAGATGCTGCTGATGGCCGTGTTTCCACTGGTGCCCATCAAACTATGGAAGCTCCTCCTCCTCCTCCATCACCCGAGATGGTTAAGCATATGGTGTGGCAAGGTAAAATGAACAGTACTCTTCGGGATGCAATTTGTGCTCCTGAGTCCTTCTACAACTCATCCGCTCTCACCACGGCCCATGTTAGGGAAGTGGAAGAGTTGGAACTGTGTTGACTGAAGATGGCCGGGTTGGCCAGACCTTTGCTTACGCTTAAGCAAAAGTATCTTCGCTCGTTAAGTGACGCATCCGCATCTCGGTAGGAGAAAGCCGAAACCTACGCCGAGCTTCTGAAGGTAAAGGACGATTTGTCCTCTTTGAAGCAGAACTATGACGAAACTGGTGCCCAGCTGACAAAGGTCAAGGCGAAATACGGGAGGTTCCGAGACGAGCAAGCTGCTGAGGCCGTGAGGATGCATGACTTCCAGAGGATGTACGAAAATCTGGAGAAAAGGCTGAAGGAAGTTGAGCGTAATGCCCAGCTTTACCGTGGTGAACTGGAGAAATCGGTCACTGGGTCCTTCTATAATGCCCTTAATCAACTCCAAGTACTAAATCCGGATGTGTCTTTGAATCTAGTCGGTTTGAATGCTGGTGCATATGTTAGCAATGGTCAAATCATTCCACCTGTTGCCACCTTTCCTTCTCGTGTTTCGGCTACTCAATCCCAAAAAGGTGCTACCGTTGAGGATGGTGAAGAGGAAACTAATCAACCCGGTAAGGAGGTCTAGTCAACCAATCAATCTGGTAAGGGGGTAGCGGTGTCTGAAGATCCTCCTGCCGTTAAGACTTAATGAAGGTTCGGAATGCCGGTTACCTTTGTAATTTTGTTGGGGGTTTTGGGCCCCTTTTTAATTCATTCTGAATATTGCCGATTTTACTCCGGTTTTTAATTTGCTCTTTGAGCCCTTTATTTTCTTCACATAGCATGCTTTATGATTTGACGTCTTGCGTTTCTTGCTTCCCGAATTCACCATAGATGCATTTATCTAGGTATTTTGATTTGCATAAGCCGCATGTTTCCCTCGAGCCGTATTCGCTTTTGGTAAAAGTTTAGCTCGTGTTTGCCTTTCTTCCTGTATTATCTAAGTTTATAACTTAGTCTTTTTGCGTATACGTCAAACCTTGCCCGAGTTACCCCTCAACGTGATATTCGGGTTGCAACTAGGGTTGATTTTACTTTCGAAACCCGAGATTTTTCGAGTTATGGAATAAACTTTACCCAAGTTGTACCGCACGGTTGTTGGTTATGATTTCAACTTGGATAAATTTATTTAACCCGTGCATTTTACGAGTTTTATACTATTAAGTTATATTCGAGTGTTTTCCACCATCCATTGGCGAATTCTTTCAACTCAACGAAATTTACTAAACCCGTGCATTTTACGAGTTCTTATTCTTGACCTGGCCTAGGTCAAAGCATTGTACGGATTCTGCTTTATGTCATTCTCGATGACGCATGTTTGTTTTGACTTACTCGTTCTGGTAAGTCTGTATTAATAATGGATCTCGTGTTTATTGACTCAACCATTTGATTGAATTTGATCTTCATAATTCAATTTTATCTAAGGTAAAAACAATACTGCCATTTGTCCCCTTTGGTATCTTGACCAAAATTGGTAGCATTTCGACTTGATCAGAGTCACTATAACAAATTGTATTTGTACCTCGAATTTTTTATTGATGCATCATAAATAGACAAGGACAAATCTTTAAAAAGAAAAATTCTTCATTTATTGATATTAAATTGAAAACTACATGAATTTGCCAGCATATTCGGCTTTAGTTAAATCCCTAATAGAGGAAAATATAGCTGAAATGAAATATTTCAAGAATCAGAAGGTGGATCCGGAATTTAGCTGTAATATATCTTCAGCTTATCCGCGTTCCAGGTTCTCTTGACTCCTTTGCCTTCTATCGTCTCTAGGACGTAAGCTCCTTTCCTGAGCTTCTCTTTAACCCGGTAGGGGCCTTCCCAGTTGGCTGCTAGCTTTCTATCTGTGGCATTTTTATTGCCACTATCTGCTCTCCTGAGTACCAAGTCATTTTTCTCAAAGATTCTTGGTTTCACTTTTTTATTATACTTGACTGTTGTTTGATGTTTGGCCATCATATCCCGGCAGTGAGCTGTAACTCTGGCTTCATCTACAAGAACTAGCTCCTCAGTAAGCAATTTACTGTTTTGTTGCTCGCCTTGTTCAAGACTATTCAGCCTTCTCCAAGAGGGTTCTCCAACTTCCACCGGAATCATGGCTTCACATCCATACGTCAGTCGAAAAGGGGTTTCCCCTGTTGCAGTTTGGGTACTTGTTCTGTAACCCTATAGGACAAAGTATAACTGTTGAACCCAGCTTTCTTTAGCGTCAAACATTCGTTTTTTGAGACCATTCATAATCACTTTGTTGGATGCTTCGGCTTGCCCATTCGACTGTGGGTGTTCCACGTATGCAAAGCGATGTGTGACTTGTAGGTCTTTCATTAACTGCTGGAATCTTTTATCAGCGAACTGTGTTCCGTTATTAGTGACCACCTCGGCTGGTATTCCGAATCTGGAAATAATGTTTCGTTCAAAGAACATTTGTACTCTGGCCGAGGTGATTGTGGTGACTGGCTCTGCTTCTATCCATTTTGTGAAGTAATCCACAGCCACCATCAACCACTTAAGCTGCCCCTCAACAGCTATGAAGGGTCCCAGTAAATCCATTCCCCATTTGAAAAAGGGCCATGGAGCCGAGATGCATTTCAGTTCTTCGGGTGGTGAAAGAATTAATTTGGCATGCTTATGGCAGGTGTCACATCTCTTGACGTGTTCTTTAGAGTTTGCCTCCATTGTCGGCCAGTAGTAACCAGCTCGAAGGGCCTTTCTAGCCAGAGCTTTGCCTCCCATGTGATGGCCATTGATTCCTTCATGTATCTCGGCGAGGACATATTCAGCTCCTTCCGAGTTCAAACATTTTAGCATAGGGATGTGCAAACCCTTTCTAAATAGCTGGTCGTTCACAATTGTGTATTGTGTCGCATCTCGGACCAGCTTTCTGGATTCCAGACGATCTTCTGGCAATATTCCTTTTTCAAGGTAAGCCACTATGGGTTGCCTCCAGTCATTTGTTGAGGTTATCACCATTACATAGCTGGGCATTGTTATGCTTTGTTGTACCACAGTTCTGTGGTTACCAGGACTTTTGTTACTTGCTAATTTAAACAGGATATCAGCTTGGCTATTCTCCGCTCGAGGGATGTGAGTAACCTTTCTAGCTCCGTGTTCTTTAGCCTGTATCAACCCAGCTATCAGAGCTTCATATTCAGCTTGATTATTCGAAGTTGGGAATCCCAAGTTTAAAGAGTGTTCAATGGTTACTCCTTCTGGGATTTCTAGTATGATTCCAGCTCCGCTTCCTTTATTGTTGGACGATACATCTACGTAGACCTTCCATGTATCCCCAGACTCTTCACGTTCTGGGTTCAACGGTGTTAGCTCCATTATGAAGTCGGCCAGAGCTTGTGACTTGATGGCCTTCTGACTTTCATATGCTATGTCGTACTCACTGAGCTCAATTGCCCAGTTAGTCATTCTTCCTGCCAGGTCCGGCTTGTGCAACACCTGGCGTATAGGCTGATTGGGTCTTGACTATTATTTGATGCCCCTGAAAATATGGTCGTAACCTCCTAGCCGTGATCAGCAAAGCAAAAGCCACCTTTTCTAGCTTTTGATATCTGACCTTTGCACCTTGTAAGGCTCTATTGACGAAATAAATCGGCTTTTGGCCTTCATCATTTTCCTTGATCAGGATATCACTTATTGCCTCCTCCCCCACAACTAGATACATGATTAAAATGTCTCCTGAGTCTGGCTTTGAGAGCGCTGGTGGAGTTGCTAAGCATTTCTTGACTTTGTCGAACGCGGCTTGGCATTCCGGGTTCCATCCTTCCATTGCTTCCTTCTTTAATAATTTAAATAACGGGAGGGAATTCTCAGCAGACTTCGGCAAGAACCGGGTTAGTGCAGCCAATCGACCGTTTAACTGCTGAACCTCCTTTTTATTCTGGGGTACTTTCATATCAAGTACTGCCTTGCATTTGTCAGGATTTGCTTCAATTCCTCTATGGGTTAGCATGAAACCCAAAAACTTTCCAGCTGGAACTCCAAATGCACACTTTACCGGGTTTAGACGGATACGGTACTTCTTGAGCTTTTGAAATGTCTGCTCGAGATCCTGGACCTGATTTGTCATATCAAATGACTTTACAATCATATCGTCAATGTGTAATTCTATATTCTTGCCCAGCTTATCTTCAAACACTTTATTCATCATCCTTTGATAGGTTGCCCCTGAGTTTTTAAGCCCAAATGACATAACATTGTAGCAATAATTGGCCTTTTCAGCAATAAAGGCAGTTTTTTCTTGATCTCCTGGGTACATTAGAATCTGGTTGTATCCCGAGCAGGCATCCATAAAGGACAATAAACGAAACCCGGCCGAGTTATCTACCAGCTGGTCTACGTTAGGCATAAGATAAGAATCCTTTGGGCAAACCTTGTTCAAGTCTGTGTAATCAGTACAGACTCTCTATTTCCCATTTGATTTTTCACCATCACCACGTTTGCCAGCCATGTTGTGTATTGTATCTCCCGAATGAACCCGACATCCAATAGCTCCTTAACGTGTTCTTCTAGGACTTGTTTCCTCCTTTTCTTTTGGGAAACCGACATAGATCCAGGATAAACTGCCAGCTTGTGGTAGCAGAAGGCAGGATTGATGCCTGGGATCTTAGACGACTTCCAAGCAAAGACATCCGTGTTGCTCTTAAGGAAATTGACTAATTCTTTTTTAATTTGAGGATCTATGATCTTACCAATTCGGGTAAATTGACCAGGTTCTTTTCCCAATGTGAGGTTTTCTAGCTCTCCATCGGGTTCGGGTCTCGGTATTATCTTTTCTCTCATGTCGAGTTCAACCACATTAATAGGCTTCCTGGAGTGGTGAGGAATTGTGTTCTTGCCGAGTTTATCCCCTGGATGAATCCGGGGTGAACTCGTATGTCCGTCTTTATTGTCTTTGACGGTGTCGAAATAACATCCCCTGGACTCCTTTTGATCCCCACAAACAATAATTATTTCACTCTTACTGTTTAGCATCTTTATCTTTTGGTGTTTCGTAGAAACCAGCTTGTCCCACTAGTGTATAGTTGGTCTTCCCAGAATTATATTATATTCTGATGGGAAATCGGCTACTATAAATCTTACCCGTTCTGATTTGAATGCTTCTTTTGTTCCCAAGGTCAACCTGAGATCTATGTAGCCTTTAGGAGGTGTATGCTCTCCATTAAAGGCTATCAAAGTTGTTTTGCAAGGTTTGAGGTCCTCCTCATCCAGGTTCATCTTTTTGAAAGCGTCCCACGGTATGATGTCGGCACTACTCCCTGCATTAACAAAAATCTTCTTAACCCGGCAATTTACCAAGGTTCCAGCAATGACTAATCCGTCTACATGTCTTGGCAACACACCATACATGTCCTCTTTTGTGAAGTACAACAAAGGAGGATCTGATTTGCTTAGGTCTTCCTTGAATTTAGGACGGTCCCGAATTGAAAGGACCTCTTTCAAGTACTTCCTTCTGGAACTTATGGTGTCGCCTCCTCCTCCAAGGGCTCCACTGATTACGTTGCAGTTGAATTCTACTTCCGGGAACTCGTCAGGGTTGGAATCATCTTTGTGGTTCCTTTCATCCTTGTTTTTCTTTTCAGGAGCCGGGCTTTTACTTCTCTTTCTGTTTCCTGATTTTCTTTTGTTGTTTCTGGAGCCTTGGGTTTTGATCACGTATTGGCGTAATCTTCCATCTCTCACAAATTTCTCCTCAGCGTCTCGGAGATCCCAGCATTGATCAGTTGTGTGACCCGGTCCATCATGAAAAGCACAGTATTTGGACTTGACCAGACCTCCTCTGTCGAATATGGGTCGGGGTCTGTCTACTTTCTTCATCTCCGTCATTGCCACTTCTCTCCAAATTTGAGAGCGCGGCGCATTCAACGGCGTATATTTGTCATACCTTCCAACTCGATCTCGGGTATCCGGGATTCTGGCCCTAGGATCTTTTTTCTTATTGTCAACTCGTTCTTTTCCTTTTGGGGCCGGGCTTCTTCCTCTCGGGCTAATTCTTTTGCCCTCTTCAGATTGCGCATTTGCAATCTGCATTTGTTCAAGTTCGAGGTATTTCTTCGAACGGGTTCTGAATTCTTCCAACGTCCTAACTGGGTCCTTATAGACCGACTTGGCCAGCCTGGATGCACCGTCCAAACCTGACACAATGAGATGTACGTGGACATTCTCTTGTAATTCGGGGACCTGTAATGCAGCGTCCTTGAACCGGTTAAGGTATCTCTGGAGGGTTTCTCCGGGTTGCTGTCGTATCTTTCCAAGTACGAACTCGGACTTTGGATGTTTTTTGCTGGTCGCAAAGTTGAAGAGGAATTTCTGTCCGAATTCCTCAAATGATCCGATGGAATTAGCAGGAAGAGTTGAAAACCATGCCTGCGCTGCCCCAGTTAGGGTTATGGAAAATATCCGAGATATGAGGGGTTCGTCAATTCCACGGATATACATGTCCATGTCGAAAGAATCTATGTGGACTTGTGGATCTTGACTTCCATCGTACTTTGGTAAGCGTGGCGAGTTGAAATCCTCCGGGAAATGAGCATTCAGTATTTCACCAGTGAAAGGGCTGTTGTTATACTGCCCCCTACTGTACTTCCTTCTGTACCCACCGGATTCCACGTGTCCTCGGATGATCTGGGCATTCTGGTTGTGGTGGATCCCATCCCGGTCCCCCTGACCATTAGCTTGTGCTAGATGGTTTTGAGCATTTTGGCCATCAGTCGCCTGGTTTCCCAGGTTCAGGTTTGTTGCGTTCGCCGGGTTGGGCCTTTCACAATTTTCCACCTCAGAAACCCGGTTATGCTGAACCAGGTTGCGAATTCATTCCCGGCCATTGGCAGGCAGGCCTTCAGTTTCTGTTGCCCCTGGTCCAGTTAGTGTAAGAAAGAGCCTTGAAGGCCATAGTTATGTGAGGATGAAAACAAAAAAATTTCAAAGCGAAAACACGTACACCAATCAAGATACATACTCTAGGACAAAAAGATACCTTGTTTGTAACTCAAAACTCGAAGGTGATCAGTGTTAGGCTTGAAGGTTCAAACCCTCTAATGTTAATCCACACCACCCTTTGTCAAGACGCAAGAACTCTTCTTGAAAAGCCACCAATTCGAACACCACAAAGGAGTAAGTAGGCGTCCCTTGTGAAGAGGTAGGAGGCTCGGTTTCAATATGTTTAGATGAGTGAATTTTCAGCAATAAAACTCACACAAAGTTGCGCACAAATTGTAGGAGAGAATGGCTTTTTATTTTCCAAAAAACCTAAGGAGAATATCACAAAAAGGAAACACTTAAGGAGATGAAAGAGGAATAAATTAGAATCAGATTTTTCACCAAAAATCTGATCATGGAGCGCCCCATTTGTGGAGGAAAGAGTGGAGTTGTTGCAAATCAAATCTAGTCAACAAACTCCTATCCTATCCTCTTAAAACTATGTCTGCACCTAGTCAATATTCTGACCTAATAAGCATTATATGATCAGCCATATTGTGCGCCCAAATCAGCCCAAAATCATTCCAAAAATATTGATTTGTTGCAATTCAAATTGAATCAACTAAATCAAATATTTCCACAACCAACTAAATCTGAATGGAGCTTGATTTGTTGATTAAATGACCATCATTAAGCCACCAAATCAGCGCCCCAATCATCTTTGATGATGTCCAAAGATCTCCTCTTGATACTTGGGATTTGATCTTGACAAGATACTATCAAGATCTTATCCTTTCCTTTTGTTATGAAACTTCCTTTCATAGCTAATTCAAATTTGAACATTCTAATTTAAATATTCAAATATTTAAATTCAAAATTCAAATTCAAAATTTAAATTTTAAATTTAAACATTAGATAATTAATTTAACTAGTTAAATTAATTAATAATGTTTTGGACCATCCAAGCCCATTACAACAATTCATGCGCCCTTTTCCCTCTAAGGTGGGCATCCAAACTTCTTCTTGGGTTAACAACCATTATTAGGCCCAAAACCTTTAATGCTATAATGTCAAGATAATAAGTTGTTAGTGTTTGACCCATTAGGCCCAACTTAGTCACTGACATAAATGGGATTGGGCCCAATAAGACCACAACCCATTTAATGACAACACATAGCAGTAGCAATGCTTTGTTGCCCCAGAGCTAGTTAGGTTAATGACATGATCATCCTATTAATTATATTTGGTTACCGTATGTATTTCCTTTCGTCTCGGTTACCTTCCCATTAAACCTAGGGTGAGGAGATGTATCAACCCTTGCGGTTTAGGGTAAGCTTTAATTCAAAATAGGGAATCTTCAATTTACTGACTCTAAAGGCAGATCATCTCATTATCTCTTTTACTATGCATAGATTCCTGAGTCCCGTAAATGTTATCCCGATTTCTCCGGTTTACAGATAACCTAATCCCTCACAGAGATTTGATGAATTCCTTCAGCTTATCACCCTAGGCTTGTGTTCTTTCAGGACATGCCCAAAGGTATACCTATGAATCTCCATGTTTCAGGCATACGAGGTATACAATCAAAACATGCATCTAGAACATAGTCTAGGTGAAAACTTCTGGTATAAAGAAAGACATACCCAAATAATAAGAGGCTGCTCTAATGATACTATTTATGAGATTTCCTCATAGAGCCTCTTTGTGGGTCTGTTCAGTGCGAGCTATACCCTTATAGGTCCACTCACGACTTTAGCTAAGACATCTCCATATATGTAGCTCATGAGGTCTTTACCTTGTATCTGAATACAAGTAGATAAGCCGTGCTAGTCTTACCCGAGATTACTGATCCCCATTCTCAGTGTCTCTAGAATAGGAACATAAAACTAGGAATAAACATCTGGTATCCTTGAATCCTCATGATCGTGATCTCATCGCAAATACTCAAGAGATACCTATTCTATTCCAAGGGGTTTATCCAGTTACTCATATAATATATAAACAATGATAATGAGACAAAATATGAAACAGGATAAAGAGTGCTTAAGATTTATTTGCGACAATATAAAAGGTACACAAATGTCCTAATCTAATCAAAAGATTGTCTCTAGGACATCCATATACTAACAAGCTCTCACTTGGCCTAGAGCCAATCAGACCTAAGACGTATACCCAAAGCCTCATAATGACTATCATGTTTTTTCTGAGAAACAGCCTTCGTCAGATAATCGGCCAGGTTATCATCAGTGGGAACATAATCCATCTTTACATCCATCCTATCAATAATTTCTCTAATCAGGTGATATCTGCGGAGCACGTGCTTAGATCTTTGATGAGACCTAGGTTCCTTTGACTGCGCATTGGCTCCAATGTTGTCGCAAAGCAACTGTATGGGCTCATCCACGCTTGGAACCACCCTTAATTCATATATGAACTTCTTGATCCACACGGCCTCCTTAGCCGCTTCTGAAGCAGCTATGTATTCAGCTTCTGTCGTTGAATCTGCTGTTGTCTCCTGCTTGGAACTCTTCCAAGATACTGCCCCACCATTTAAGGTGAATACGAACCCTGACTGTGCCTTGCAGTCATCTTTGTCACTTTGAAAGCTGGCATCAGTGAACCCTTTCACTGAAAGCTCATCCACCCCACCATAGACCAGAAATACATCCTTAGTTCTTCTTAAGTACTTAAGGATGGTCTTGACTGCTGTCCAGTGACCCTCACGGGGGTCAGACTGGTATCTGCTCGTCATGTTCAAAGTATATGAGACATCTGGTCTCGTACATATCATGGCATACATTATGGATCCAATAGCCGAAGCGTATGGAATTCGATTCATGCGATCCTTCTCAGGCTGTGACTTAGGACACATAGCCTTGTAAAGATGTACCTCATAACTGACGGGAAGAAAACCCTTTTTTGACCCTTCCATGCTAAACCTCTTTAGCATCTTGTCAACATACGTGGATTGAGATAAACCCAGCAGCCTCTTGGATCTATCTCTATAGATCTTTATACCAAGTATAAAGGCCGCTTCTCTCAAATCCTTCATGGTGAAGCTTTCTGAAAGCCAGTCTTTTGTTGTTTGTAATGTGGGGATGTCATTTCCTATTAGTAATATGTCATCTACATAAAGTACCAGGAAAACGACATTACTCCCACTAACCTTCTTGTAAACACAAGGTTAATCCTCGTTCTTGATGAAACTGTTACTCCTAACGACTTCATCAAAACGAATATTCCAACTTCGTGATGCCTGCTTTAGCCCATATATCGACCTTTGCAGTTTGCATACCATATGCTCTTGGCCTTTGGTTTCAAAACCTTCAGATTGTGTCATGTACACTTCCTCCTTCAAGAATCCATTCAAGAAGGCGGTCTTGACATCCATTTTCCAAATCTCATAGTCGTGATATGTTGCTATGGCAAGCATGATCCTAATATATTTGATCATGGCAACTAGTGAGAAAGTTTCATCATAGTCAACTCCTTATCTTTGACGATATCCTTTCACAACCAACCTAGCTTTGTAGGTTTGAACGCTGCCATTTGCATCAATCTTTCTCTTAAAGACCCATTTATTACCGATAGGAACTATTCCTTGCGGTTTTGGAACCAAGGTCCATACCTTGTTTTGATACATCGAATCTATTTCAGATTCCATGGCTTCAAGCCATTTAGAGGAGGCAACATCCTTGACTGCCTCCTCATAGTTACTTGGTTCATCATCCTCGACGGTTTGTTGATTCTCAATCACAAATCCGTACCTCTCAAGTGGATGGATGAACTTAGTAGACCTACGGAGTTGTGTGTTCACTTCTCCATTGGAGAATGTCACCTGCGGAGCAGACTCGGGTTCCTCAATCTGTTCATGTGGTCCTTGAACTTCTTCAAGATCAATTTTCCTCCACTGGCTCCTTGAGAGATCAAATCTTTCTTAAGGAACTCAGCATTCTTGGACACAAACACTTTGTGTTCTTCCAAGGAGTAAAAGTAGTATCCCTTAGTACCTTTGGGATACCCCACAAATAGACATTTAGTACTCTTAGCACTAAGTTTGTCTGATGCCAACGTTTTGACATATGCTGGCGATCCCCATAACCTGAGGTAACTCAGGTTGGGTCTCTTACCATTCCATATCTCATATGGTGTGGTCTGAACAGATTTAGACGGTACCCTATTTAGAAGGTATGCCGCCGTGTCTAAGGCATGTCCCCAAAACGATTTTAGAAGTTGAGTCTCACTCATCATAGACCTGACCATGTCTAACAAGGTCTTGTTTCTCCTTTCGGAGACACCATTTTGGTGTGGTGTGTAAGGTGCATTAAGCTGCGAGTGAATTCCATTTTCTCTTAGATAATCCTGAAACTCATGGCTCAGATATTTGCCACCATGATTTGATCGCAATGTCTTAATCATCTTGCCACATTGTTTCTCTACTTTATTCCTATACTCTTTGAATTTTTCAAAGGCTTCAGATTTATATCTCATCGGGTACACATACCCAAATCTTGATTTATCATCAGTAAAGGTAATGAAATAGGTGTATCCTCCTCTAGCCTCTATAGACATTGGGTCACAAACATCAGAGTGAATGAGTTCTAATAACTCACTAGCCTTATGACTTTCAAGCACTTTGGGCTTGTGACGAGTCATTTTCCCAACTAGACAAGACTCACATTGTCCATAGGATTCCAAATCCATGGAATCTAGGTATCCATTTGCATGCATCCTAGACAATCTTGTTTCGTTTATGTGCCCTAGTCTACAGTGCCAAAGATAAGATTGATTATCTGTCCTAGGTCATTTCACATTTACATTGAGCACTTCAGTTCCCATTTCCAAAACATATAAGCCATTTATTAAAGAAGCAGTACCAAAAACAATATCATTCAAAATGATAGAAAATGTACCATCCCTAATAGTGAAAGCAAAACCATCTTGTTCTAAATAAGAAATAGAAATAATGTTTCTAGAAATGCTAGGAACATAAAGACAATTATTCAAATGCAATAAAGGGCCCGTAGGCAAAATGAGGTCGGTATCTCCCACAACATGAGCAACAACTCTTTCTCCATTACCAACGCGGAGGTCCACCTCGTTCTTCTCCAATCTTCTTGGGCTCCTAAGCACCTGCAACAAATTGCAAATATGAGAACCACATCCGGTATCCAATACCCATGAAGTTGGATTAGCACAAGAATAATTTATCTCAATCACGTAAATACCTGAGGTAGAAGCATCACCATGCTTCTTGTCCTTCACACTCTTCAGGTAGTCTGGATAATTCCTCTTCCAATGGCCTTTCTTGCCACAATGGAAGCACTCAACATCGCTTTTGTCCTTGGGTGCATTCTTACCCTTCTTTTTGCCTTTCTTCTTCTTGGGTTTTCCTTTGGGCTTAAGGGAGTTGCCTTTTGCAGGCTCCTTGCCCTTACCCTTGGCCTTAGAAGGCCCACCAATCAGAAGAGCTTGTGTCTTATCTTTCTTGATAGACACTTCAGCAGTTGTTAACATACTTAACAGCTCAGGCAAGCTCACAAGCATCCCATGCATGTTGTAATTCATAATGAATTGACTGAAGGAAGGTGGAAGTGAAGTGAGGACTAAGTCATTACTTAGCTCGACATCCATCACGAAGCCTAGATTTCCTAGCCTCTCAATAAGCCCGATCATCTTAAGAACATGACTGCTCACAGACATGCTCTCAAACATCCTGCATGAGAACAATTCTCTAGAGGCCTCATACCTCTCATGCCTGCCTTTAATATCATACAACTCCTTCAGATGCAAGGTAATAGAGGGAGCATCCATATACTTATGCTACTTTTGCAGTTCAGGTGACATGGATTCCAACATAATGCAAACTGCCATCACATTGTCATCCATGTGCTGTTTATGAGCTTCGAAATCGAAATCCTCATAACCAGCTTCCCCTTCCTTAGGAGCTACGGGTAAATCAGCATCTAGAACATGAGCTATCTTTTCGGCCCTAAGAACAATTCTCAACTTCGATACCAGTCCATAAAGTTTGAACCGGTCAGTTTGTTCGTATCGAGTATAGAGCGCAATGACAGTGGATTAGTCATACTAAAAACTGAAAAGATGTAAAGATAAGTTAATTAATTAATATTGTCATGTAATAAGAACATATTATTAAAGACTTTTAAATAATATGCCCCTCCCACTATTTTATCCAAGTCAATGACCCTTAAATTTGACTTAGGGTTATTCTACTTTTAGATTTTACCTTAGTGGGATTTTAAGAGTACGATAATTTATTTTAACCCTCGTCTGAGACCGCAAGATTAAATTAAATAATGGGTTGATCCTTATCAACAGTATCTCATACCCTCTCTTAACATTAGGTTGAAAACTCCTTGTCACTTAGTGGTGCATCTCATGCAACCAACCTAGCACTATTACCCTAAGCACATGAGCCCGGTTGGGCCTGCAACTCATGCACTGAGTTAAGCACTAACCAGCACCCTAAGTGTCTAACACTTCTAATACTTCTCTCACTCAACGAAACAGTGGGTCCCAACTGAGTTGTGGAGCACCACTATTTAGAGGAGGTTTGAGTAATATTGGTGGTGGGAGGTAATCATGCACTTAATAATTGATTCCTTTAAGGGTTCCTTTTATTTAGGGTTTACTAAGTCTCGTCAAACATCTATTGGATTACACTAGTCGTAATTGGACGTGCACAATAATACATACAAATGCGATTTGTCCAATTCATGCATACTAGTCGTTTTAAAACATAAAAGCATACATCTGCGATACACTATCTCATGCATACTAGTCGTTTTAAAACATACAAGCATATAAAACAGTTTTATTTGAGACAGTCATGGTGCTCGCGCATTCTTCCATCTTACTCCTTAGGCCACGGCTCCTTGTTGTCTAAAGGCCACTAGCCTAATTCTCTAATTATAAAATAATTAAAGAAACTCCAAAACATCTTTGGAGGGACAAATGAAGATACAAAAATTTAAAATTCAAATTTACATCTCTAATTTAAATAGAGCAAAATTACACCTTTAATTTAAAATTTAAAATTTGAAATTTAAATTCGGGCACCATGACCATCCCCTTCCAATTTGCACCTGAAAAGTTAAACAACTTGCAAGCACACAATTTTATATTAAATATATTCTCACATATATCTTGATAATTTAACAATTAAAATATCAAAACAATAATCAAAATTCAAAATTTCCTAATTTTCTCCAAATGGCCGAATCATGCATCTATATACATAATTCAAATCTTTGTCAATTCTTTCTCAAAGAACACAAAAATTAAACCATACAAATTACCGTAATTTTAATATGGCCGAACCATTCATGCCTATGTATTAAGAATTTTATTACAAAATTTTTATGTTATGTTCATGAACAATTCATGCAATAATCAAGAACCCTTCTTTTATACATGTAGTCGAGATATACCATAAAATCATGGAGAAAACAAGGCATTTGAATATTCACATCATAGCCGAATCATATTCTTTTCCAAAAAAATGTTTCTTTTGAAAACTTTCACAAAGAATCATAAAGAAACAAAACCATGAGTATACGTAGATATATGAACAACATATTCATATTAATCAAGTTCATAAAGAACAATCTTTAACATCTTAAAGCATTGTAATTTATATCCACATGCAAAGAATCAATCTTTAACATCTTTAAAGAACTTTTGACCGTGAAGAATAAATTTTTTTTACAAATAAAGTACCATCACCCGTCTATGGTAAAGCAACCGGGCTCTGATACCACTTGTAAGAAAGAGCCTTGAAGGCCGTAGGCATGTGAGGATGAAAACAAAAATTTTCAAAGCGGAAACACACATACCAATCAAGATACATACTCTAGGACAGAAAGACACCTTGTTCGTAACTCAAAAATCAAAGGTGATCAGTGTTAGGCTTGAAGGTTCAAACGCTCTAATGTTGATCCACACCACCCTTTGTCAAGACGCAAGAGCTCTTCTTAAAAAGCCACCAATTCGAACACCACAAAGGAGCAAGCTAGGCGTCCCTTGTGAAGAGGTAGGAGGCTCGGTTTCAATATGTTTAGATGAGAGAACTTTCAGCAATAAAACTCACACAAAGTTGTGCACAAATTGTAGGAGAGTATGGCTTTTTATTTTCCAAAAAACCTAAGGAGAATATCACAAAAAGGAAACACTTAAGGAGATGAAATAGGAATAAATTTGAATCAGATTTTTCACCAAAAATCTGATCATGGAGCACCCCATTTTTGGAGGAAAGAGTGGAGTTGTTGCAAATCAAATGTAGTCAACAAACTCCTATCCTATCCTCTTAAAACTAAGTTTGCACCTAGTCAATATTCTGACCTAATAACCATTATATGATCAGCCATATTGTGCGCCCCAATCAGCCCAAAATCATTCCAAAAATATTGATTAGTTGCAATTCAAATTGAATCAACTAAATCAAATATTTCCACAACCAACTAAATCTGAATGGAGCTTGATTTGTTGATTAAATGACCATCATTAAGCCACCAAATCAGCGCCCCAATCATCTTTGATGATGTCCAAAGATCTCCTCTTGATACTTGGGATTTGATCTTGACAAGATACTATCAAGATCTTATCCTTTCCTTTTGTTATGAAACTTCCTCTCATAACCAATTCAAATTTGAACATTCTAATTTAAATATTCAAATATTTAAATTCAAAATTCAAATTCATAATTCAAATTTTAAATTTAAACATTAGATAATTAATTTAACTAATTAAATTAATTAATAATGTCTTGGACCATCCAAGCCCATTACAACAATCCATACGCCATTTTCCCTCTAAGGTGGGCATCCAAACTTCTTCTTGGGCTAACAACCATTATTAGGCCTAAAACCTTTAATGCTATAAAGTCAAGACAATAAGGTGTTAGTGTTTGACCCATTAGGCCCAACTTAGTCACTGACATAAATGGGCTTGGGCCCAATAAGACCACAAACTAGTTAATGACAACACAGAGCACTAGCAATGCTTTGTTGCCCCAGAACTAGTTAGATTAATGACTTGATCATCCTATTACACATATTTGGTTGCCGTATGTATTTCCTTTCGTCTCGGTTACCTTCCCATTAAACCTAGGGTAAGGAAACGTATCAACCCTTGCGGTTTAGGGTAAGCTTTAATTCGAAATAGGGAATCTTCAATTTACTGACTCTAAAGGAAGATCATCTCATGATCTCTTTTACTATGCATAGATTCCCGAGTCCCGTAAATGTCATCCCGATTTCTTCGGTTTACAGATAACCTAATCCCTCACAGAGATTTGACGAATTCTTTCAGCTTATCACCCTAGGCTTGTGTTCTTTCAGGACATGTGATAAACCTTTGGTTTATCATGTTTTTAGGCTAAATTATATGAGAAATATATCATAGATTGCATGGAATTCAAGGTTTTACAACATATAAGTCATAGGATAGGAAATTGAGCTGACGTTTTGATAATATTTGCATTTTGAAGGTAAAACCACAAGAATTGGTGCTAAAAGTGATAAAGAAATCATGACGAAGAAGAAGCGGCTCAATATGGATCAAATAAAACCAAAATATTACAATTCAAGGTCCAGAAAAGCACGCTCAAATGCACAAGAGGACGCTCGAGCGTTTGGAAGCAGGAAAAACAGCCAAACTGGGCACATCAGGGCGCTCAAGCGCACAACAGCACGCTCAAGCGCCCAAGAATACACAAATTCATACTCGAGGAGCACGCTCGAGCGCTCTAAGGCAGACAACAACAACAATTTTAGCAATTTGGCACGCTCAAGCGGCCAACAGCACACTTGAGCGCCCAAAAATGTTCCAGACAACAAAGATTCACCAGGATTTGCTGAGATTTAATGAAGATTTGTCCAATTATGATATGGAACTAAAATGGGAACATATCAAAGCTGATTCCTGAGAAGATTGAAGGAAGATCATAACAAGATTCAAAGCTCAAATCTCTCAACCAATCCACAAGATATTAACTGAAAAAAGGAAACAATTGTAAAATCAAATTACAAATCTGATATGGATACAGTGAGAGATGCAATGGGGATACAACTCCAATGGCTATAAATAAAGAGCTTGGGGTCAGAACTCAAGACACATTCAGAAATTCATTCATAACCATTCAAGTCAGAGAAGAGGAATCCTGTTGCGAAGTGTGGGAGCACTGAGGAACCAAGTCAACATCACACCAATGGAGGCTTGGGGTTCTCTTTTCTTTATTGTTATTTTTCAATTCAGTATGCTAGAGTAGTCTTTTATGTAGTTAAGGGTAGATGGAACCCAATTGAATCTTTATGTTTATGAATTAAATTGTCTCTGAATCCTGTTCTTTTTATAATTGAATAAATTATCTGTCTTTAATGCTTTCTATGAGTTTGCTCCTTATAGAATGATTTTGGGGAATTGTATGACAATAGGGATGTTGGTGCATGAACCTTGACTTGATAATTTATCATAATCCTTGTGAACTAGGAATAGGCATAGGGTAATTATGCAATCTTGTAATTCTTGATCTTAATGCATGTTTTCTTGGGGAATAATTGGGGAACTAGAGTTCTTTCAAGATCACATAGATTTAGGGTAACAAGGAATTGAGCCCTAATTAACTTAGATAGAATTGATTGGCAATATATTAAGAAACAGATTCTTGACTATTTAATTCATAACATATTGAGGATATTGGGGGGAAGTCGAAACCTTAACTACGCTTTTTACATTCTTAATCAAACATCATCTTCATTCATTCTTTAAATTCTGAATTTTCTTGATTGCATGCGTTTACTTGTTTTTAATTTTAAAGTTCTTTGAACAACCATTCTCTCAAACCAAACCTTTGATTGTCCAACTAAGAAGCGATTAGCGAACTAGTGCTTGAAGATTCTGATCCTCATGGGAACGATCTCGTACTCTGGTACACTTTATTACTTTACGACTGGTGCACTTGCCGAGTCGCTATCAACATGCCCAAAGGTATACCTATGAATCTCCATGTTTCAGGCAGACGAGGTATACAATCAAAACATGCATCTAGAACATAGTCTAGGTGAAAACTTCTGGTCTAAGGAAAGACATACCCAAATAATAAGAGGATGCTCTAATGATACTATTTGTGAGATTTTCTCATTGATCCTCTTTGTGGGTCTATTCAGTGTAAGCTATACCCTTATAGGTCCACTCACGACTTTAGCTAAGACATCTCCATAACTGTAGCTCATGAGGTCTTTACCTTGTGTAAGAACCCGCACCGTTAATTAAGGTATTTAATTAATTAATTATGCGAAATTAGGGAATGATTCCACAATTGACTCTAATAATTATTATGAGGCTTTAATAATTATAGTAAGTGAGTAATAATGCTGAAAGTCGATTTTCGGAAGAAAAGTGCAGATACCGGTTCTGCTAGTCGGTATAAATGCGTGCCGAAAAAGTATCCCGGAAAATTAATGTAAGTGCATGATAATTACTAGGATAATATGTAGGACTTGTAAAACGAGTTTCAAATCCAAATAATGAGAACTGGTGCTAGAAACCGGTATTGACTTGGAAAAGCGCGTACCGGAAAGTTGCTCAGAAAAATATAAGCAAAATATGATAAATCTTAGAAAATTATGTAGTTTCATAATCCAAAGTTTGGGATTAAAATACTAAGCGTAGCAATTAAAGTTAATACTGCGTGCTTAAGTGAGTTTTGGCAATAAATACTCCTATTTTGGGCACAAAACCCTAGACTCTTTCATTCCTGCCTGAGTGAGCTGATTAGCTTGGGAGGGAGCACTGTTCCATTGCTTTCTTCTCTTGTTCTTGTCCAAAACTCAACCTTGATCCCATTTTCTTGGTTGTTTCATCATCCTAAACACTTGGTGTGAGTGAGAGACATCATTGTGAGTGGGTGAGGGTGTTCTTCAGTGGTACTCCAGCTGCTGTTGGTGAGAGTTTTGGGGCTGACTTGGTTGGCTTGTTGGTGGAAGCTTGAGTTGGGCATTTTGTTGCTTAAAGAAGCAACCTTTGGGTAGAAAGGTCAAGTCTTGGTGTAGCATTTTCGTACACCATATTTCCAGTAGCTGTTGAAGCTGTTTTAGGAGCTTCTTAAGTAGTTGAACCTCTGTTTTGGCCTTTGGTATGTTGTACCAACCTTTAACTTGAGTGTTAAGGCTTAAAGATGGTAGCTTGATGCATGTTAAGGTTAAAAGATGATAACTTGTTGTTGGATAATGTTGAACACGCCTAGAAAAGCATGTTTAGGTGTTTAAAATCGGTAAAAGGGAACCTTTAAGGGATATCTTCACGAAAATGCAGAAACTGCATTCTGTCGTGAAATATCCGGATATCTGCCCGTGGAATATCCGGATATGTGTATTCGGATATGGGGTTTTGGGTTATCTGGATATTGTATATTCGGATATGGGATTCTGGATATCCGGATATTGAATATCCGGATATGTACAGTGAGATATCCGGATATTGCATATCCGGATATGGTCCCGAGGAGTATCCGGATATTCTGGGATTTCGCAGAACAGTAGCTGTGCTGTGCATACAGTAGGCTAGTAGGGGTTTGTAGACCCTAGATTGCTGAAGTAGAACTGCTGTAATTAATGAACTAAGTCAGAATCAAGTGATTAAGGGCTTATGGCTTGGTGAGAAGCCTTAAGACATAAAGCGTAATGAAAAGGCGTTGTCTTAATATTGTATGCTTGTGGTGCATGTTGTTGATGTATTGCTGGTCCATAACAGATTGTGAATCTGCTGTGTTTGGACTTTGAGCTGTGGACTCTTGGCGTTTGGAGTTAGCTTGCAAGGTAAGCTTTCGTGTTGGGCATGTTGCCTCAGGCGGCAGGAGGCCGGAGCTTAGCTGATTATGTTGTTTCTGCTTATATGTTAGCATGACTGGATTTGGATGCTGTTTATGTTTTCCGCTATTTATGATATGTTGTTGTTGAGACTGATGTTGGGCATGTTGCCTTATTTGAGTGAGCATGGGGATTGTCCATGACACTTTCTGTTAGTACTTTTAGTTTGGAGTTGTATAAACTGTTAGATGGTCCGGTCTACGTTGTTGTAGTTCCGTGACTAGAGCCACATTTTTATTATCTATGTTATGAGGTATTTCAGTTAGCTGTTTTATTGCAATTACATACAGGCGATGTTTTATTAATTGATTATTAAGCAAGTTGGTAATGTTAATGACATCATAATTGAAAAGAAAAAGTAATTCCGCATTTTAATTAAGCGCAGCTTAATACGATATTATGATAACATTACCGGATATATATACGGGGTGTTACATTTATGGTATCAGAGCAATGGTTTGAGGGAAAAGCCTGTATGTATTGCAATTGCTAGGTTGCTTGGTTGTGTCTGTCTTTGTGTTTACTCCGTCGAATTTTATTATGATGCTGTATATGTGATCACATTGCGTGGGCCTGATCAACTCATAATTTGTGTAACTTGTGCAGAGTCATGGTAAGGTCCGGGAGAACACGAGAGACTTCTGAGGATCAATCCGATCCTATCCTGACTGCATTGGCTGAGATGCAGGCGGCTAGGTTAGCCGATCAGGAGGCCGCTAGAGTGGCCAACGCGGCAATGATGGAAACTGTTCGCGAGGCGAACCGGATAGCCGCAGCTGAGGTTCGTGAAGCGAACCGGAGGACCACTGAGGAAGTCCTCGAGGCGAACAGGATGGCGAACATGACGATGATGAGAGTCATGTTGGAGGAGATGAGAGCTGGTCCTGCTATTGGCCAGGCTCCACCACCACCGCCACCGCCACCGCCTCCACCTAGTGTTCAGGAGGAGAGCCATAGTCACATCGGTAGTGCTACTCATGCCGCTGAGACGGGGGAGCCCCTTGTGGGGATTGCTGAGGATCGTGATGTGATTGAATGCCGGCTGAATGCTTTCAGGAAGCATAAGCCACTTGTGTTTGAGGGGTCTTTGGATCCTATTGCTGCTGCGAGATGGCTAGAGTCGCTGGACAAGATCTTTCGGGTTATGCAGTGTACAGACCCACAGAAGCTGATGTTCTCGACCTACATGCTGGAGGGCGATGCCCATGAGTGGTGGACGCACACCTCTCGTGCTTTTGAGAGGCAGGGCCGTGTCATGACGTGGCCATTCTTTGAGGAGTGCTTTCTGGGCCGATATTTTCCCTATGATGCGCAGGAGAGGAAGCAGGGAGAGTTTGATCGTTTGGTACAGGGCTCGATGTCTGTTGATGAGTACCTGGCTAAGGTTAATGAGCTAGTGAAGTTTGCACACTTCCGGATGGTTCCTCCTACTCCGTTATTTCTGGCAGCTAAGTTCCGCAGGGGATTTAGTGAGGTGATTGCTGAGCACCTTGCTGGTGCTGCTTCGAGGGACTTTGGTACACTGGTTCAGCAGTGTAAGGACATCGAGGATGTTTGCGTGGCAAGCAAGGCCAAGAGGGCCAGGGTTGAGGAGAGCAAGGGAACAGGTGGTTCCACTCCTGCTCCTACTTCTTGGAAGGACAGGAGGTTTGCTGATAAGGGCAAGGGAAAGCAGTTAGCGACTAGGCAGGCGCCTGGTCAGTTCAAGAGAGCTGTTTCATATCAGGGGAGTTCTGCTAGGCCTCCTACCACTCCGAGATGTTCGGGATGTGGGAAGGAGCATGTGGGACGCTATGCTACGGGGCAGTTGCTGTGCTTCAAGTGTGGCAAGGAGGGCCACTTCTCTAGAGATTGTCCGTCGTCGACGGTGAGAACTGCAGCTGTTCAGGCAGTTCCTTTGCAGATGGTTCCGATGGCATCTTCTTCGGCACCTGCAGTGCCACCTTCTGTTGGGAGAGTGTATACACTAGATAGGCAGCAGTAGGACCGCGCTCCGAACTTTGTCAGAGGTACTGTGTCTATTGGTGAATCTTTTGTGGATGCTATCTTTGATTCCGGGGCTACTCATTCGTTTGTTGCTACCCCGATTGCTTTGGGGCTTGAGTTGCCCAGTGCTGTGCTTTCTCCACCGTTGCAGGTGACTACCGCCACCGGAGAGATTTCTGATTCTACCACTGTACATCGCGATGTAGCGTTTCAATGGGATGGCCGTGAGTTCTCGGTAGATCTGATAGGATTGCCGATGGCCAACCTTGAGATTATTCTGGGCACGGATTGGTTGTCTAGAAACTTTGCTTTGATTGATTGTTGTGCAAAGCGCGTGGTGATGTCTCCGTGTGATTCCACAGCTAGTTCCTCGCCATACATTTCACTGCTGCAGGCCAGGAGAGCGCTGCGAGCAGGAGCATTGGGTTATGTCATGTTGGGTGGTTTGGTGAGTGGGACACAGGAGGATATCACTGGCATTCCTGTGGTGGGGGAGTTCCTTGAGGTGTTTCCTGAGGAGATTCCTGAGTTTCCGCCACAGCGGGAGATAGAGTTCTCCATTGACTTGTTGCCCGGTGTGGGGCCGATTTCTTTAGCTCCTTATCGGATGTCGCCACCAGAGTTGGCTGAGCTGAAGAAGCATATTGAGGATCTTTCGGCGAAAGATTTCGTTAGACCGAGTGTGTCTCCTTGGGGAGCACCGGTCATCATCGTGAAGAAGAAGGACGGGACAATGCGATTGTGCACCGACTACAGGCAGTTGAACAAGGTGACAATCAAGAACAAGTATCCTCTTCCTCGGATTGATGATCTGTTGGATCAGCTCAGGGGTGCTTGTGTGTTTCCAAGATTTATCTCCGGTCTGGATACCATCAGATTTGGGTGAAGCCGGAGGATGTCCCGAAGACCGCGTTTCGTTCGAGATACGGTCATTTTGAGTATTTGGTGATTCCGTTTGGACTCACAAATGCGCCGGCAGTGTTCATGGATTACATGAACAGGATTTTCCACCCGTATCTGGATCAGTTTGTGATTGTGTTCATTGATGATATTCTGATCTACTCCAAGACTGAGGAGGAGCATGTGGAGCATCTGAGGATAGTTCTGCAAGTGCTGAAGGAGAAAAAGCTTTTTGCTAAACCTTCTAAGTGTGAGTTTTGGCTCAAATCAGTCAAGTTTCTGGGGCATGTGATTTCAGCAGATGGAGTTACAGTGGATCTCAACAAGATTGAGGCCGTGTTGGATTGGGAGAGGCCCAAGACAGCTACGGAGGTGAGGAGCTTCTTAGGTTTGGCCGGTTACTATCGGAGATTCATCAAGGGTTTTTCCACGATGGTTCTCCCTTTGACTCGCCTTACCCGAAAGGAGACTCCATTTGTGTGGAATCACGAGTGTGAGGCGTGCTTCCAGGAGTTGAAGGAGAGATTGACTTCTTCACCTGTGTTGATCCTTCCTAATCCTGAGGAGCAGTTTGAGCTTTACTGTGATGCTTCTGGAAAGGGGATGGGCTGTGTGCTGATGCAGTCTGGTAGAGCTGTTGCTTTTGCTTCGAGGCAGTTGAAGCCTCATGAGGAGAACTACCCGACTCATGATTTGGAGTTGGCTGCGATTGTGTTTGCTTCCA